>NC_143509.1:26547889-26701889 GCF_031878675.1 Megascapheus bottae
TGAGACTCTTATCTCCAACTAAGCCGCCAGAAAACCGGAAGTGATATTGGAACTCAAATAACAAATAACATCTTCCAGTTAGTAAATTAATTCACAAAACTGAGACACTCAGCTTCCAGAATTAGGCATAGAATTTCCAAACATTAAAAACCACACACCTTGGAACAAGAGAGGATAAAGAAGGAGGTGGGGTACACCTGAGCAAAGTATATTGTATGAATATTTAGACATGTCAAAATGAAACTCCTTTGTACAACTAATAAATAAATGTATATATATATATATATTTGGGAGGAAAAAATAGACATCAACAAAAATTTCTCAATTCTAGCATTAGAAAAATCTTTAATTTTAGAAACAAAAATAAGACTCATTTTAATATAGAAATCCGCTTTCTGAGAAAAAAAGTTTCATTTTAAGGAGAGTGTCGATTCAATAAATCATATTGAATACAAGGCATCTTGCTCAGTGTCAACCCTTTCACCATTCTCCCTCTTCTCTTCCAGCCTATCCCCTCAGGTGCCCTCATTCTATTTCGCATTTTATTTATCCATTCTTCCTCTCTCCATTCATTCCCCCTTGCCATCTTCCCCCTTCTGACAAATTTAATTTTTTATTTTCCTATTTCTTAACAGGAAACATTGGAGATGTTACCACTGAAATCCCTTACTCCAGTCAATTTGTTTGCATATCCATATAACCCTATATATTGTTTTTCTTTTTCTACTTCATTTTCTTTTTGCTCTGAAGACTTGGTTCTTTTTTTGTTGTTTTGTTTTCTTTTATATATATATTTAACTTTTTTATTATAATTAATAGAAGGGTTACATTATATTCACCAGATAGAAGGTATATTTCTTAACAGTCATTGCTACCCCTTCTCATGTTTTTGTTCCCATTTCCCTCCCTTCTTTTATATCTTTGAGGGTATATGTCTTTATGTGTATTTATATTTTAGATCTAACTTCCACATGTAAGAGAAAATAAGAATCCAGGTACTGGTGGCTCATGCCTGTAATGCTAGCTATTCAGGAAGCTAAAATCTGAGGCTCAGAATTCAAAGCCAGCCAGGAAAAGAAAAGACTCTGAGACTCTTACCTCCAATTAACTACCAAAGAGCAAGAAGTAGTGCTGTGGCAGAGCACCAGTCTTGATTGAAAAAGCTAAAGGACAGTGTTCCGGCTTTGCGTTGAATTCCTAATAACTAGCACAAATAAACAAATGAATGAATGAAGTAAAATAAGAAACTGGACAAAGGAGGAATTAAAAGAAACCCAGGAGATACCACAGTCCCAGCTGATAGCAGCAGCATCCTCTGAAAGGCTCTTCTCCAGAAAACTGTACATCAGGTCTTTTCATTTTATAATAGCTAGAGATTTACAGGAGTACCGACAGCCCAGAGAAGTCTCTTGGAGCTGTCACCAACCTTCTTCCACCTCCGGCATCTTACAGGACCGAAACACACTCCAGGCCTGGATTCCAAGCGAATTCCGCACATTTTACTGCATGCACAGATGAATCTACACACACCACAAGCTCCACAGGAATCAAGAAATCGGCTCCCTGCTATTCCACAGTAAGCCAGCTCTTCTCCTTGATCCCTGGCTCTGGAGTCTCCTCTGTCTCTGTGACATTGTCTTTGAAGAAGCTTCTATAGGAAGGGGTGACATTGTCCAAAAAGAAATGTAGTCTTTATCTGATTTATGTAACTGTAACCCCTCTCTATCTCATCTCTGCTTTTTCTCCACAAACATATAACTTATATATAACATACATATTATGTAATATAGGATATTATACATTATACA
Source organism: Megascapheus bottae (assembly GCF_031878675.1). Lineage (NCBI taxonomy): Eukaryota > Metazoa > Chordata > Mammalia > Rodentia > Geomyidae > Megascapheus > Megascapheus bottae. The sequence goes on from NC_143509.1 coordinate 26,549,698, forward strand.
TCCATTAGGTATTACACATGTGTATGTGTGTATATATACACACATGCATGTGTGTGCATGTGTGATAAACCAGTTACAGAAAAACAAATACTACATGATTCTATTTATAAGACAGAACAAATCAGGTTCATCAAAACTGAAACTAGTGTGGGGTTGCCAGACTCTGGAGAGAATTAGCAATGGATACATCATCAGTTCTGTCAGTTGATTTCTTTCTTTTTTTCTTTTCTTTCTTTCTTTTTTGTGCCGGGCTGGCTATGAATCTTGATCCTCAGATCTCAGCCTTCTGAGTAGCTAGGATTACAGGTGTGAGCCACTACACCTGGCCTAAATTTTTTTTTTGTCCAGTCCTGGGGCCTGAACTCAGGACCTAAGCACTGTCCTTGGGCTTTCCTCAAGGCTAGAGCTCTACCACTTGAGCCACGGCACCATTTCTGGCTTTTCTATATATGTGATACGGAGGAATTGAACCCTGGTCTTTGTGCATGCTAGGCACAAACCACAGGCCAAACTCACAGCCCCAATTTCTTTATTTTTATTTTTTATTTACATCACCTTTGTTTTTTATGGTCATCCACGGGGCTTGAACTCAGGGTCTGATCACTGTCCCTGAGTGCTTTGGCTCAAGGCTAGCACAGTTCCATTTCTGATTTGCTGGGGGTTTCATTGGAGATAAAAGTCTCACAGGGACTTTTCTGCCCAGGCTGGCTTTGATCTGTGAGCTTCAGATCTCAGTCTCCTGAGTAGCTAGGCCTACAGGTGTGAACCAACAGTATCCAGATTATATTATCTTTTTAATAACAAAAAATATTTTTAAAGAAGTTTATATAAACCCAATGCTCAGTATCTAACCTCCCAAATTTCACAAGTTTCTGGGTAGCCACATCATTCCTGCCTTACATAGCTTATGCCTTTATATTACTGAGTACTATTCCACAGTCCCTGTACTGGTTGATTTACCCATTCAACTTTGGGACTGTCCCAACTAAAACTGCTAAGGTTGTCTGCACCTAGTTTTTTTTTTTGTTAACACACATGTTCATTTCTCTGGGCTGGATTGTGTGCTAAACTTGTTTTCCCCCTGCGTTTCTAAGGAGAGCTTTCTTCATGGCTGCATTATCATTTAGAGTGGCTTCTCAGGAGGTAACCCCATGGAGCCTCTCTTCAGCTTCCCCACAGCTGCATGGACAAGGCGCTCCAGCTGCCAGCTGGAGTGGGGAGCAGTCTGGCACACTGATGATGTCTATGAGTGTTATTATTTGTGTCCCTGGCCCCAACAAAGTGGGGTTGCTGGGCTCAGGAGACACGGACACACACACACACACACACACACACACACACACACACTCGAGTTAAAAATTTTAGCTGGCATGATGGCTCACACCTGTAATCCTAGCTACTCAGGAGGCTGAGATCTGAGGATCACAGTTCAAAGCCAGCTCAGGCACTAAACACCATGAGACTCTTATCTCCAATTAACCATTAGAAAACCAGAAGTGGCGCTGTAACTCAAAGGGTAGGTCAGTAGCCTTGAGCTGAAGAGCTCAGGGACAGTGCCCAGGCCCAGAGTTCATGCCCTATGACCGACAAGAACTAAACAAAACAAAACAAAACAAAAAACAGTTAAAGGTTTTTTTTTTTATAGTTACATTGGTATCAAAGGATAAATACAAGTAGTTTAAATTTCTATCAGGATATTGGATGTGGTTGTGCATTTCTGTAATCCTAGCTATCAGGAAGCTATGGCAGGAGGATAGAGTTCAAAGCCAACCTGGGTAACAAAGGAAAAGAGACAGAGGGAGAGAAAAGGAGGGGGGAGAGAAGAAGGGAGGGAGGGAGGGAGGGAGAAAGAGAAAGAAAGAAAAAGAGAGAGGAAAAAAAGAGAAGGAGAGGGGCCGGGAGTTTGGCCTAGTGGTTAAAGTGCTTGCCTAGCATGCATGAAGACCCGGGTTCGATTCCTCGGTACCACATACATAGAAAAAAGCCAGAAGTGGTGCTGAGGCTCAAGTGGTAGAGCTCTAGCCTTGAGAAAGTCCAAGGACAGTGCTCAGGCCCTGAGCTCAAGCCCAGGACTGGCAAAAAAAAAAAAGAGAAGGAGAGAGGGAGGGAAGGAGGGAAGAAAGGAGAGAAAGAGGAGGGAATGGCAACGCTCTGCCAATATTTTTCAAATATTTGGTGTCATTTTGTCTCACTAATGACATATATGTTAATTTTCTAATGCCCCTTTCTAAATTTTGGTGCTGTTTTAGATTCCCAGTGAAGTTGTAAAGACAACAGCACCCTGCCAAGGACATCTGACACTCCCCTGAGCACGGTGCAATAGCTCTAAAGCTATAGGAAAAGCCTGGACTCACTGCAGCCTCGATGTCTAGAGTCTCCTGCTCCCGGCCGCAGTGCATGATGGCACAGCTCCAACACTCAGGTGGCGGATATGAGTGGTGTGGGAGAATCTCACACGACACTTTTGTTTCATCTCATGTCTTCAAATTGTGGATTGAATCATGCTCCCCATCCCTTAAAAAAAAAAAAAAAAAAAAAAAAAGATCTGGGGCCAGGAGTTTGGCCTAGTGGTTAAAGTGCTTACCTAGCATGCATGAAGACCCGGGTTCGATTCCTCAGTACCACATACATAGAAAAAAGCCGGAAGTGGTGCTGAGGCTCAAGTGGTAGAGCTCTAGCCTTGAGAAAGTCCAAGGACAGTGCTCAGGCCCTGAGCTCAAGCCCAGGACTGGCAAAAAAAAAAAAAAAAAAAAAAATTATATTGTGCTATACTGTGAACTGCAGAGCCTGTGAATAGATCCTCCGTTGGGGTCTTTGCAAATGGGATGAGTTAAGTCACACTGCGTTAAAATGATCCCTAAATCCAAAGACTGAGGTTCTCGCCTGTTGTTTTTGAAGGTCCTGGGATTTGAACTGGACGCTGTCTCTGAGTTATTTTGCTCGAGTCTGGTATTCTACCACTTGATCCACAGCTTCTCCCTGAGCCACCAGTATTCCGCTGGGACTGGGGTCTCCCTCCAATCCTCGCTACTTAGGAGGCTGAGATCTCAAAATTGCAGTTCAAAACCAGCCTAGGCAGGAAAGTCTGTAAGACTCTTATTTCCACTGAACCACCTCAAAGCCAGAAGTAGAGCTGTGGGTTGAGTGGTAGAGCTTTAGCCTTGAGCAAAACATATTTAACACCTCTGGGTACCACATAGTTTTTATATAAGTACCAAAAACCTAGGACAGTCCCTAGCTGAGGCCATCCGCCTGATACCCAACCTCAGGAGGGTCCTGACACCTGTAGAATGGCCCAGAACCCCAGTCCCCATAAATCCACCCAGATACCCTTCTCTGTGGCACTCCTGAAATTAGGTTTCCAATCCCAGTCAGCTTAATTGGGAGGGGGGAGCAGGAAAAAGCCAGCACCCCAAGCCCCCTCATTTTCACAAGGTGTAGGCCTGACCCCACCCCTCCACTCTGACATTCAGGGTCTCATTTGGAACGCTCTTGAGCCACAGCTCCACTTCTAGCTGGGGTTTTTTTGGTGGTTCATTGGAGATAATAGTCTCACAGACTTTCCTGACTAGGCTGGCTTCAAATCAGAATCCTCAGATCTCAGTGTCCTCGGTTGCTGAAACTATAGATGTGAGCCACCAGCCTGGTGTAGGAATTTTCCTGCTTAAATCCAACTATGGGGTACACGCTCCCATTCCACAGTCTAGTAGACTGAGGACTGATATGGCCTTGATGGAACCACAGACCCAGCCATCCATGAACCCACATCTGCTTCTTAGACCTCACACCAAAGTAAGCCAGGGGCTCGAGGATTCTCCTCCTTCTCCTCCAGTTCCCATACCCCAAGCCCCCTGAGTCTGCAGCCAGGCCCCTCACACCATATCCTAGGAGGGGATTGTCTGCTTTCCTTACCTCCATGTTTAAGCCGGCCGTTGTCTTGGCAACGATCTGTGCTGACCTTTGTGCAGAAAAAAAAAGGGTGACCTTCCTAAAGCAGCCCCCCTGTTCACCAACCCCCCGCCCCCGCCGTGGCAGTTTAAAGACATCTGTCTAAACAATGCATTATGGAATTCTCCACTGAGTGTGCACGGGTGAAGAATTTCAATCCTGCAGCTCAGGCAGCTCAGCTGGTGGCCAGCGTTTCCTTAACTTGACTAAGCAGCCAGGGAAAGGGTGTCACAAACCCACAGAGTTCAGAGCCCAGGACCAGAGAAATCAGCAGATGCCTGGATTGCGGCAAATTTCAGCCTCCATTTCCTCACTCTTAGCCCTAGATTTCTATCTATTAAGTGGGGCCAACTGGATATCAGCGACTCATACCTGTAACCCTAAGATACTCAGGAGGCTGAGATCTGAGGATTGAGGATTGAAGCCAGCCCAGGCAGGAAAATCCCCCAAACCCTGATCTCCAAGTAGAGCTGTGGCTCAAGTGGTAGAATGCCGGCCTTGATTGAAAAAGTTAAGGGAGAGTCATCACCAGGCCTTGGTAAAAAAAAAAAAAAAAAAAAAAAAGAGGCAGGGGGGCGGGGAGGAGAATTGACTTACCTCCCCTACCCCAGAATATACCCAAGGAACCAAGGGCACAAATGGTGAGTGGCTGGAAAGCCCCCCAGGCCAAGGTCAACCCTGGGTATAGATAAAAGCTGCCATGTGAGAGGTGGGTGCTTGGCTCAGCCAGGCTGACCCCCACAAGAGCCTGCACTCAGGTTCCTCCTGGGCATTTTCAACACCTTCCTCTTGGATTCTCAACCAGTGGAGGCAAAAAACTAGGAAATGAACCCAGCACCAGTGGCTCACGGCTGCAACCCTAGCTTCTCAGGAGGTTAAGATCTGGGAATCATCATTCCAAGCCAGCCTGGGCAAGAAAGTCTGAGAGATTCCCATCTCCAATTAATCATTAGGAGGCAGGAAGTGCCAAAGAAGTGAGCTTTGCAAGAAGTCTGGCCCATCTTTCCTTCTCTCCCTCTTTCCCCTTTCCCATTCTTTTTTCTCTCAGTCTCTCTCCCTTTTTTTTTTTTTTTTTTCCTACTCCTTTTTTTTTTTTTTTTGGTCAAATGTGGGGTAGCAGCCATCAGTTTCCACCTCTTTTTTTTTTTTTTGCCAGTGCTGGGGCTTGAACTCTGGGCGTTGTCTCTGAAGTTTGGGGCTCCATGCTAGTCTACGACTTGAGCCACATTTTCAGTTTCACCCCCCCCCCTTTTTTTTTTGGCTCATTGGAGATAAAAGTCTCATGGACTTTCCTTCCCTGGCTGGCTTTGAATTTCAATACTCCTGAGTAGCTGGAATTACAAGGATTCTTTCTAGTTAAGTTACTCAGCTCTGAGGCTAAGCAACCATTTGATTTTTTTTTTTTTTTTGCCAGTCCTGGAGCTTGAACTTAGGGCCTGGGCAATGGAATTGAGCTTTCTCAAGGTCTGTACTCTACCACTTGAGCCACAGCACCACTTCTAGGTTTTTTCTATGTATGTGATTTTGAGGAATCGAACCCAGGGTTTTTTGCATGCTAAATGGTAGTTTACCACTGGACCACACTCCATGCCTTAAGCAACCAGGATACGTGAGGCAAGCAGAGACCAAGCTGCCCTGAGCCCTGCAGGCAGAAGGAGCTCACTGGTGAGAAGACTGGGAACTACAACAAGAAATGACCACAGAAACACAGCTAGCCACCAGAGCCCTAACACTTGGCAAGGAAACCGAGTTGAGTGCTGGAAACACAAGTAGGTCAGTTGTGCCTGGAGCTAGGATCCAGGAAAGCTGAGATGAAGGCTGCCACCCTGAAATCTCTTACCCAGGACCTCATGCCATCTGCCTCTCTCTCTGGCTCTCCCACTCCATATGACTTCTGCTTCCCAGAATCCCTAGCTTCTATCCACCTTCCCTTGGACTCTGGCTTCCCCCAGTCCTGCTTCCTTAGAGGGTTTCTCCACGTGTCTAAAGCCCCCTCCCCTCACTTTTGCTGTTTTAGGATCTCCCCAGAAGCCTAGAGAGAGAAGAAAATAAAGAAAAGATGCCAGGTACTGGTAGCTCACGCCTGTAGTCTTAACTACTCAAGAGGCCAAGATCTGAGAATTGTGGTTCAAAACTAGTCCATGAGACTCTAATCTTCCCAATTTGCTGCCAGACAACTGCAAGTGGCCCTGTGGCTCAAAGTGGCAGAACACAAGCCTCAAGCGAAAAGCTCAGGGACAGCACCTAGGTCTTGAGTTCAAGTTCCATGACTGACAAAAGGAAGGAAGGAAGGAAGGAAAGACAGAAAGAAAGGAGGGGAGGGAAGGAGAGGGAGGAAGGAAGGAGAAAAGAAAAAAGTAGAGTAATGCGCACCAGTCTTGAGCATAAAAACCCAGGCCCTGAGTTCAGGCTCCAGGATATGAGTGCGTGCATGCCTGCGCGCGCACACACACACACACACACACACACACACACACACACACACACACACACAAAATTAATCTATTCACACAGGGAGGCCCATTCACACTGTCTAAGATATAAGGATCACAGTTCAAAGCCACCCTGGGCAGAAAATTCCATGAGACTCTTACTCCAATCAGCCACCAAAAAGCTGGAAGTAGAGCTGTGGCTCAAATGGTAGAGCACTAGCCTTGAGCACAAAAGCTCAGGTATAGCACACAGGCCATGAGTTCAAGCCCCAGGACCCCTCCCACACACAAACACCCCATCCTCCATGCCTCCTGACTGCTAAAATGATCCTGTAGCTTGGTATGTCTGCATGATTTGGGGGCACAGTGGCAGGAGGACTGGGATGTGCAGAGCCGGAACACACATGTGTGCCCCTGCACACACACAGCTATGGCTACTCAGGAATGTTTTCCCCCTCCTTCGCCTTTAGTAAGAGCCTGTCATGGTGGAGGGGTGCCTTGACACCACAAATTTCACGGTTCTTTTATCACGGCTGGTTGGTGCTGGAGAGGGGTAGGGCCCGCTCACAAAGACGTGCTAAGCCCCTCGCGTCCCCTGTATTCTGTACGTGGGAGCGGCCCTGGTTTCCTATGAACTTCAAAAGTCTCAATCCTATTACGGTGGGAGGCGGAGAAACAGTCCAATGGAAGAGGAGGCCTTTATACCCCGGCCTGACTGGGTGGGGGTCCTGGAGACCTTCGTGGGGTGGGGGTCGGTATTCCTGCAGGTCTCGGAGGGGTTTCTGATGATTCCTCTTCCATCTCTCCAAGCAGTGGTAGAGTTATGCCAGGGTCTCTGAGCCACCCGCAGATACCCTTCCCTGCCAGGCCAGAATGGCAGGCAGCATTGCCAGGAAGCAATGCTCCAGGCTTCAGGCCCTGGGGTCTGGATTTATTGTCTAATCTCTGCAGTTCTAGTTTCCTCACCTGGAAAGGGAGGATTGTTGAGTTCAAGGCCAGCCTGGGTTGTCTCACTGTTTCCCCAGATCCAATGCCCCCCATTCTTGATGGAAGGGGGCACCCCTGTTTCCCACCCCCCCCCCCGAAGCTGTGACATCCAGGTCTCTTCTGTCCACCTTATCATCAATCTGTGGCCTCACATTGTGCTCAGAAATCTACCTCTAGCCCTGGACATTGATTTATGCTGACACTGGGAAGCCATGCATGGGAAGGCTTTATGCAAAGAGGGTCATTTTAAGGTGTGTGTGTGTGTGTGTGTGTGTGTGTACATGTGCACACATGCACCAGTCCAGAAGTTTGAACTCAAAGCCTAAGCAATGTCCCTGAGCTTTTTTTGCTCACAGATGGCACTCTACCACTTGAGCCACAGCTCCACTTCTGGCTTTTTTGGTGGTTCATTAGAGACAAGAGTCTTAGGGGGGCCAGGAGTTTGGCCTAGTGGTTAAAGTGCTTGCCTAGCATGCATGAAGACCCAGGTTCAATTCCTCAGTACCACATACATAGAAAAAAGCTGGAAGTGGTGCTGAGGCTCAAGTGGTAAAGCTCTAGCCTTGAGAAAGTCCAAGGACAGTGCTCAGGCCCTGAGCTCAAGCCCAGGACTGGCAAAAAAACAAACAACAAAAAAAGAGTCTTAGGGACTTTCCTGCCTGGGTCAGCTTTGAACTGTAGCCCTCAGATCTCAGCCTCCTGAGTAACTAGGATGACAGGTGTGAGCCATGACACCTGGTGGTGTTTTCTGTTGTGAAATGCCCCTTGATGGTGCTAGGGAAAGGGGAGAGTGAAGTGAGGTCGAGCTGCACTGGGAATTCTTACAGTCAGACAGAAGACGCTAGGATCATGGAGTATGGAGTAACATCTTAGCACTCAAGAAGCTGAAACAAGAGAATTCCAGACTTGCCTGGACTGTACAGGCCAAACCCTGACTCAAAAACAAACAAACAGGGGCCGGGAGTTTGGCCTAATGGTAGAGTGGTTGCCTAGCATGCACAAAGACCTGGGTTTGATTCCTCGGTACCACATACATAGCAAAAAGCCAGAAGTGGTGCTGAGGCTCAAGTGGTAGAGCTCTAGCCTTGAGAAAGTCCAAGGACAGTGCTCAGCCCTGAGCCCAAGCCCAGGACTGGCAAAAAAAAAACAAAAAAAAAAAACAAAACAAAAAAAACAAAAAGCCAGGTGCCAGTGGCTCATACCTTTAATCCTAGCTACTCAGGAGATGAGATCTGAGGATCATAGTTTGAAGCCTGCCTGGCCAGAAAAGTCTGTGAGACTCTTAGCTCCAATAAAACACCAAAAATCCAGAAGTGGTACCCAAAGTGGTAGAATTCGGGCTGGGAGCATGGCCTAGTGGTAGAGTGCTTACCTAGCATGCACAAAGCCTTGGGTTTGATTCCCTGGAACCACATATGCAGAAAAAGTTGGAAGTGGCACTGTGGCTCAGGTGGCAGAATGCTAGCCATGAGCAAAAAGTGTCCAAGGACAGTGTCCTGGCCCTGAGTTCAAGCCCCAGGACTGGCCAAAAATAAATAAATAAATATACATACATACATACATACATACATAAAGGGGCTGGGAGTTTGGCTTAGTGCTTGCCTAGCATGCACAAAGACCCAGGTTCAATTCCTTGGTACCACATACATAGAAAAACCCAAAGTGATGCTGTGGCTCCAGTGGTAGAGCTCTAGCCTTGAGAAAGCTCAAGGACAATGCTCAGGCCCTGAGTTCAAGCCCCAGGACAAAAAAAAAAAAAGAGGTAGACTGCTAGCCTTGAGTTAAAGAGCTCAGGGACAGCACTCAGGCCCTGAGTTCAATCCCCACGACTGACAGAAAAAAAGAGACAGAGACACAGAGACACAGAGACAGAGAGACACAGAGAGACAGAGGGAGGGAGGGAGGAAGGAAAGAAGGAAGGGAGAAAGAAAGAAAGAAAGAAAGAAAGAAAGAAAGAAAGAAAGAAAGAAAGAAAGGAAGAACAAGCCTCAAATCCTAGCCCCTCAGGAGGCTGAGCTATGAGGATTGTGCTTCAAAGCCAGCCTACACAGACAAATCTTCCAGACTCTTAATCTCCAATGAACCAAAGGAAAAGTAGAGAGTACCAGGCCCTAAATTTCAGCCTCAGTACTGTCAAGAGAAAGAGGAACAGAGAGAACAAAAGCTATTAGGAGAAGAGAAGTAGAAAGATGTCTGAAGGGCTGTGGATGATAAAATGGCAGCTCTTTATCCCATCCCAGTGGGCTCAGAGCTGTCCCCCAAGCTGTCCCAGGCACGATGGCTCACACCTGTAATCCTAGTTACTCAGGAGGCTGAGATCTGAGAATCGCTATTTGAAGCCAGCCTTGGTAAGAAAATCCCTGAGTCTTTTAATCATTCTTTTTGCCAGTCCTGGGGACTGAACTCAGGGCCTGAGCACTGTCCTTGGGTTTTCTTCAAGGTTAGTGCTCTACCACTTGAGCCACAGCACCAGTTCCAGCTTTTCTATATATGTGATACCGAGGAATCGAACCCAGGTCTTCGTGCATGCTAGGCAAACACTCTACCACTAGGCCAAACTCCCGGCCCCCTAAGAGTCTTTTATCTCCAATGAACCACTAGAAAATTGGAAGTGGAGCTGTGTCTCAAAGTGGTAGAGCAAAATGTCTAAGGGACAGTGCCTAGGCCATGAGTTCAAGCTCTATGACCAACTGAAAAAAAAAAAGAAAAATATCTCTGTCTGCCATCTCAGATCACACGTTGACTTTGAGTCCTGATATGTGTCGATCTTGACCAGTCTCACAGAACAGAGCAGGTAGAAAAGCAAACACCATCTACTGTGGACATCACGCAGACACAAACAAGATGTGGTCTGGCCCATGCCACAACATGCAAGACAGTACTCAGCGAGAGAACCAGACACAAAAGCCATGTGCTATGGCCCCCTAGATAGGAAAGATCTAAATCAGGGAAAGGGAGAGACAGGAAGGATTTACAGGGGTCTGTGGCTGAGAGGATGGCAAGGCAGGTACTCACGGGGCCAGGGCTTGCTTTCAGGCTAATGGGATGTTCTAAAACTAGACAGAGGTGATTGCATAACTCTGAATTGTATCTTTAAACAGGTGAACTTCGTGCTACGTGAATGACATCTCAATGTTGAAAATCAAGAAATGCTCATGCCCTAGAGAATTTCCTTCCTTTTGTCAGTGTGTGCCTGTTCCTTCTGTCTCCCGTGCTCCACTGTGAGTGCAGGGACTGTCTTTGCAACCTTTGTTGCACAATAGCTGATCCATTTGTAACAGACACTGCTGAACTAAACCTTAAAAAATCGTATGTTGGTACTTTGGTGGGTGTCATCTGGATACACATGGCACTGGATGGGAGTCACTCTTAGCCACGCTGAAATGACACATGGGGAAAGAGCCACCTGTGCAAAGGCCCTGGAGCAGAAGCGTCAGGGTATCCAAGCAGGACACACAGGTCAGAGTGAGCAAGGAGAAAGAGGTAAAGGCTGGATCTTTTTTTTTTTTTTGCCAGTCCTGGGCTTGAGCTCAGGGCCTGAGCACTGTCCTTGGACTTTCTCAAGGCTAGAGCTCTACCACTTGAGCCTCAGCACCACTTCCGGTTTTTTGCTATGTATGTGGGGTACCGAGGAATCGAACCCGGGTCTTGGTGCATGCTAGGCAAGCACTCTACCACTAGGCCAAACTCCCGGCCCCAAGGCTGGATCTTTGATTTGTGTCTAGGCCCTGAGTTCAAACCCTAGTACCAGTACACACACACACACACACACACACACACACACACACACACACACACACACACACGGAAGGAGAGAAGGAAAGAAGGAGAAAGGGAGGGAAGAAGGGAAGGAAGGAAGGAAGGAAGGAAGGAAGGAAGGAAGGAAGGAAGGAAGGAGGGGGAGGAAGGAAAGAGGAAAGGACGGAAGGAGGAGACCTGCGTCTAGGAGGGCAGGTCTTCCACGAGCCACAGGAGCCTCCTCAGCGGTCCCTGCTGGGTGCGTAGGGCTCCTTCCCTGCCTCAGTTTCCCAGTTGACCTATTTGCTCTGCTGGTTGGGACGTGGAGAGGCCGGGCTCCCTAGCTGCCCTGCAGAGATCCGGTGGGGATGCAAGGGACGCCCAGGCCCCCCAGCCCGGGCTGGCCCTGGTTCCCGAGGTGGCTCGGCCTCGGCGGCTGCAGCCTGCGCATCCTCCGGCCGCTCTCCACCGGCCTCCTCGCTCCACCTAGCGGCCGCCCGAGCCCCAGCCCGGGGCTCCTGAGTAGTTAGTTAGAAGGACAGGAGAGAGCCAGGAGGCCCAGCTCACAGATGGATTTACCCCCCTCCTCAGCCCGCCTTGGTCACAGCCTCTTCTCTCAAGTGTGGAAAACTGAGTCAGAGAACAGCTAGGCAATATGCCCTCCCCAGTTTCAGGCAAACTCTGGACCTCCTCCCCTCCAGGGAGGGGCCCCATTCTGGTCTGTCCTCCTCAACGCAGAATTGGAAGGGGAGACTTGGGTCTCAGCTGGAATCACACTCTGCCGACCCACCATCTCTGTGACCTCCTCTTGGAGGCTTCGGTTTTCCCCTCTGCAAAATGGGTTTGATTGCCAGGCTGTCAGAAGGATCCTGGAAGTGACATCAACTAAGCCTATAGGCACAGCGTTAGGCATGGATGGAACCTTGCCTAGTGGTTAATACCGAGACATCTGCTGGGCACCTGTGGCTCACGCCTGTAACCTTAGCTACTCAGGAGGCTGAGATCTGTGGATCAAGGTTCAAAGCCAGCCCAGGCACTAAAGATGGTGAGACTTTTACCTCCAATTAAACCCCAGAAAATAGGAAGTGAGGTGTGACTCTGAGGTAGGGTGGTAGCCTTGAGCTGAAGAGCTCAGGGACAGCGTCCAGGCCAGAGTTCAAGCCCAACAACCCACAAACAAACAAATAAAACAAAATACATGACTCTGGGTTACATGGACACTATTTTCCGACTCTTTCGCCCTGTGCCTTCATTTCACACTGGCGGAAATGGACACTAGGGTAGACTAGCAGAACTTCCTGTCCCCAGATCTTAAGTCTCGGGGACCTGGTGAGGAAGATTTGGGAAGATTTAGGAAGCTACCAACTCCCCCCTTCCCCAGCCCCAGCCCCAGAGGAGGGGGTTCGGGCTGCAGAGGCAAAGACCAGGCCAAATTGAAATTGATCGTGGGGAACAGCTCGGCAGGGTGGAACAGACACGCGGCCACGGGGGAATGTACAGGCGCCCGAGCGTGTGAACGCATCCCTGCCTGCAATAGAGAATCGTTTAATCAGTGGTGGGAGCTGCTAGCCCAGCCTCCCAGGACGCAGAAGGCAGTGGCCTGGGTTTCCACTGCTGGCGGACACCCCTCCACTTCATTCATTCATTCGTTCATTCATTCATTCAGTCCTTCTTTCCTGGCCTTGGCTGTGTGTCAACCGTGACATCAGCTGTCCTACTTCAACTGTTGTCAACCCTGTAAACTGAATGGACTCAAAGAGACAGGGCCAAGGCTGAAGTCTAGCACCAGCCTGAACTGCAATTATTGAGCACCTGCTGTGTACCTGGCTTTGAACTAGACTTGTTGAATGTCTGGTTTTCTCGTCCCACTCTGGTCTTCACGCTCTTCCTTTGGGATGGCCCAAAGAGGTAACAGGCTTAGCCAAGGACACACACCATGAAGAAACCAGGACCCGAACGCAGTCTACAAACTCTACTAGTCAGTTATTTGTTGTTGTTGTTGTTGTTGGGTTTTGGGTTGGTTTGTTTTTTACAGTCGTGGGTCTTGAACTCTGGACCTGGGCACTATCCCTGAACTCTTTATCTCAAGGCTACCACCCTACCCATTAAGCCACAGGGCCACTTCTGGTTTTCTGGTGGTTAACTGGAGATAAGAGTCTTATGGACTTTCTGCCAAGGCTGGCTTTGAACCATGATCCTCAGATCTCAGCTTCCTGAGTAGCTAGGATTATAGGCATGAGCCAGTTTTTTACTGCTGTTTTCTTTTTGGTGGTAGTAGGGTTTGAACTCAGGACTGCATGTGCTTGCTTGGCTTTTTTCACTCAAGGCTAGCATGCTACCACTTGGTAGAGGTATAGCTATACCTCTACTTCTGGCTTTTTTGCTGGTTAATTGAAGATGAGTCTCTTGGATTTGTCCGCCCAGGGTAGCTTTGAACTTTGATCCTCAAATCTCAGCCTTCTGAACAGCTAGGATTATAGGAGTCAGCCACCAGCACCAACTTTTCTTTTCTTTTCTTTTCCCTTCTTTCCTTCCATCCTTTCTTTCCCTCCCCCTTCCTTCCTTCCTTTTGCTCTTTCATTTTGTGCTGGTCCCAGGGCTTAGACTCAGGGCCTGGGCACTGTCCCTGAGCTTTTATGCTCAAGGCTGATACTTTACCACTTGAGCCACAGCTCTACTTCTGATTTTTTGGTGGTTAATTGGAGCTATGAGTCTCTTGAATTTGTCTGTCCAGGCCGCCTTTGAACTTTGATCCTCAATGAGTGGCCGGCTGAGTAGCAAGGATTATAGGCATGAGCCACTGGCACCTGTCTGTCTTCTGAAGCCTTTGTCCAGGAAAGACAGTGTCTTGAAGTTGGTAGAACCTAAGGCAGGAAGGTGTTGAGATTGAGAAGTTCTCCTGATAGTCTCGGAGAGTCTTGTTCCTAGAGGGGCACTCTGACATGGAGCAGTTAGAAGACAGACACCCGGTGGGCACTTCAGACTGCCTGTGGGGACCAGTGCTACATCCCCCTCCCCAAATTGTGACTCAAAGAAGGACAGCCACGGAAATATGCCACACAACCGGAAAGTGACAGGGTCAGGATATGGACCCAGGCAACAGGGCTTCTAAGGACTGCCTGTTCTCTGCACCTCAGTTTCCCAGACTGGCTTTCAAGAAGTAGGGACAGGCACGTGGCCAAGGCCTAGTCGTGTTTCTTGGAAGGCCCTTGTGACCCTGACCCGGAAGCCCCCCTCGGTGCCCAGGGCGGGGGTCACGCCTCAGCTAGTCTTTTGGGGCCCCTCTCTGGTGCGAATCTCAGCTCTGGGATTAGGGGGCCAGGGTCAAGGGTCAACAGCATTTGCCTCGGCTCCATTCAAACCAAGAGCGATCCGTTCTCCTTGCCACCTCAAATTTCCTGGACAAAGGCTCAGGGAAGGGGACGAGTCCAGAGGCGGCAGCGCTCCCCTGGGAAAGCCCAAAGCAGCGTGAGGGACACCCCCAGCCTTGCAGCTGCGTCCCTGTGCACATGGCTCCATTCAACCCTTCCACGACCCAGCGAGGGGCCTAGCACAACATGACTGCCCATGCTGCAGATGGGGAAACTGAGGGCTGAGAGCAAAACAAAGTAGGGGCTGTCCAGCCGGCAGGGACAAATTTGGTTGTCGCCTTAGTGGGGACCACAGCTGAATGAAGGCGGGGTGGGGGGGAGACTGTGGGCTCAGAAGGGAGGTGTGTTGCTGAGGGCAGCGAGTGGAAAGCTGGTGGAGGACAAAAGCGGGCAGGCCAGGCCCGCAGGGGCGCGCTCGGCTCGTCAGCGTCGGTTCCACTTGAATCCACCCTGGACAGGCCAGAATAATCCCTCCCGCGACCACTACTGGGCCGTGACGACTTGAAGGGGGGCCCAGCAGGCCTGACTGACAGCTGGGAGGAAGGAATGGAACCCAGAGTCTCCCCCACACCCTGGAAGGGAAGCCCCTCCACCCACACATCCAATGCTGGGAACAGCGTTGGGCCACTGCCCAGTAGTAACAATGGAGAAACTGAGGCATGGAGCCCACCTGAAGATGCCTATGCTTGCTGGGACCTGCCCAGCCCCCTTCCTGCCTGTGACTTTGGAGGAATTTAGGAATGGGGCCTGGCTGTGGCAGGGAAATCACTCACCTCCTTTTCATTCTGTCTGCACCTGGAGAGCACAGGTGCCTGGATGAGACCCAGTGAGGGGCAGGGGAAACCCCAACAGAGGCTCTGCAAGACCAAGGGAAAAATGATTCCGTGCAGGGTGCCTCACTTTCTCCAGGTGTCTGTAGAAAATCCCCTGAGTCTCTGCTGGATAATGGGAAAGGATTCAGCAGTCGGGGACAGTAGCCCATCCCAGGAGAGGGACACGCCTGGCCCAAAAGCCCATAGGTAGCCAGTTTGTTGGTGGCTCACACCTGTCATCTAGCTACTCAGGAGACTGAGATGTGAGGATCACAGTTTGAAGCCAACCCAGGTATGAAAGTCTGTGAGACTCTTATCTCCAATCAACTACGCAGAAAAAGCCAGAGGTGGTGTTACGGTTCCAGTGGTAGAGTGCTAGCCTTGTGTAAAAGAAGCTCAGGGACAGAGCCCAGGCTCAGCATTGGAGCTCAGCAAAAGAAAAAGAAAAGAAAAAAAGCTCACAGGTAAGGGTGATTCAAATGCGGGACTGCACTGAGGAAATCAAGTCACAGAAGGATGTGGCCTGGAGTGGTGGGACTTGTCAAGAGGATACTGGGATGGATGCCAGAGCCCTTATGGCCAGAAGCCCTCTCAGAGTTGGGACAACCCAAGAAAGAATGTCCAAATCCCTCAAGGCCCCCTTTCTTTCCCTAGTGTCCTTGGGGCATCTGCTCTTCCTCAGCCACTGTGCCCTCCCTGAAAGTCCTGTGTGGCTTGGGGAAGGGGCCTCTGGGGACCAATGCCCTATTTTTATTTTGTTTATTTTTTTGCCAGTCCTGAGGCTTGAACTCAGGGTCTGGGCATTGTTCCTGAGCTTCTTTTGCTCAAGCCTAGTACTCTACCACTTGAGTCATAGCACCACTTCCAGCCTTTTCTGTGTCTGTGGTACTGAGGAATGGAACCCAGGGCTTCATGCTTGCTAGGCAAGCACTCTATCACTAAGCCACACTCCCAGCCCTCCCTAGCCATTTTGCATCAGCTTTTGCCCCGGCAAACAATAGGTGATCAAGAAAGGCATTTGAAAAGCAGGAAGGACGAAGTGGAGCTTCAGGAGACCTAGAACACCAGAAGCAGAAGGTGTGGCGTGCATAGAGGCCTTGTCTAGAAAACAAAACAAAACACTAAACTAAATAAGGGGTTGGAAGCGTGGCTCAATTGGTAAACCATTAGCCAATAAGTGAAAGTGGCAGGTATCAAATTCAAGTCCTCATCTGGGACATTAAAATATAATAAACATGTTGGGCACCAGCTCAGGGCCAGTGCCCAGGCCCAGAGGTCAAGCCCCACTACCAAAAAAAAAAGAGGCAGTACTAAACAAGCGAGGGTATCCGTGGTTCTAGCCTATAATTTTAGCTTTAGGAGGCTGAACCCTGAGATTCCTGAGTGGAAGTCAACTCAAGCAAAACATTCCATGAAACTCTTCTTCTGTTGTTTGTTTGTTTGTTTTTTTTTTTTTCTCCTTGCTAGTCCGGGGGCTTGAACTCAGGGCCTGGGCACCGTCCCTGAGCTTCTTTTGCTCAAAGCTAGTACTCTACCATTTGAGCCACAGTACCACTTCTGCCTTTTTTCTGTGTATGTGGTACTGAGGAATAGATCCCAGGGCCTCATGCATGCTAGGCAAGCACTCCACCACAAAGCCACATTCCCAGCCACCGTGAAACTCTTATCTCCCATTAACCAGCAAAAAAGGCAAAAGTAGAGTGCCAGCCCTGAGTGAAAAAGCTAAAGGACAGAGCTAGGGCCCTGAGTTCAAGCTCTAGTAGACACACACACACAAATAAACAAAAAGATATGGACCAAGTTACAGAGACCCTGATCCTGGAGCCATGGAGACTCTGGCTGCCTGCTAGCTGGGGCTAGTTGGCCCTTGTTGGGACAGAGACCCCCAGATCTGTCTTCCTACTTTCAAGTCCATCAAGACCCCATTTCCTTTGCTCTGAGCTAAAAGAAAGCTTGCTAGGGGCACAGCTGGCAATGTTGGGGAGATACCAAGAGGACTCTGAATCCAAGCCTGTTGAGAAATCAGTTTCTCCAGCTCTAAAATGGGTGCTGATTTCTTCAGCAAGAAGCTTCTTTGACTCTAGGGTGAACCCCTGGGGACTGCTCTCACCCGCTGTCCACCCCCCTCCATCCTCCAGGGGCCCTCTTGCTCTGCTAATCCACCAGCCAGCCATCGCCTCGGTTTCCCCTCTTAATCCCCGGATTGTCAGAGGCAGGTTTTACATACATTTACAGGCTTTTCATAAGAGATTTACTGGCCCCAGAAAGGCCCTCGCCAGCGATTAGTTTCTCCATAATTGAAAACTCCCCTCTCTGCCTCCCCCCCCACCTTCCCCTGCCCCTCTTTGCTAGCTCGGGCCAGAAGGATGGGCTAGGGAGGACCCTGCAGCTGTACAGTGGGGAGGGGGGTCCTCAATTGAGCCTACAGTGGGACTCTGGCACCACAAGCCTTAGGCCTGCAAGATTGCAAAAGGGCTGGCAACACACGCCAGCTCTCACGGCCAAAGCCGCTGTTCTGGGAGAGGGGTACTGTGATCAATCACTCACGGGCTTCACGATCCCAGCTCAGCCTTCAGAGCCTCCCTCGCCCTGGACAGCCAGATGGGTGCAAACATCTTTGAGACCTAGACTGGGGGATAGCTGGGGGCCCCCAACAACCAGCCAATGACATGTTCCCATCCCCTCTTGCTCCCTAGTGTTGGCTGCCGGGTCCCCAACTGGGCAACTTAATTCCGTCTGTCACCAGGATGTGGGCTGGGTTTATTTATCTGATGTATATATGTATTTTAATTTAAAGATCTGCCAGGCAGCACAGCCGGCTCCAGAGGAGTCCCTGCTGCCTCTCATCTGAGACAGGCCCTGCCCACCCCCAGCATATCCCCCCTCCCCCGCCTCTCTCAGGGGTGAACCGGAGAATGAGGCCAGGCTCCAGTGTCACCCAGCTGGCAGTGAAAACCACTTCACACTTTACACACTGCACACTTCTTCAGTCATTCAACAAACCATGAAGCCAGGCACTGGTGGCTTACTTCTGTAATGCTAGCGACGCAGGAGGTTGAGATGGGAAGATCAAGGTTTGAAGCCAGCCTGTGTAGAAAATCCCATGAGACTCTTATCTCCCATTAACCACCCCCAAAAAGTGGATTCGTAGCTCAAATGGTAGCGTGCTAGCCTTGAGCAGGAATAAATTTCAAGAGGCCGGGAGCCTGGCCTAGTGGTAGAGTGCTTGCCTAGCATGCACAAAGACCCAGGTTCGATTCCTCAGTAACATATACATAGAACAAAGCCAGAAGTGGTGCTGAGGCTCAAGTGGTAGAGCTCTAGCCTTGAGAAAGCCCAAGGACAGTGCTCAGGCCCTGAGCTCAAGCCCAGGGCTGGCAAAAAAAATAAAAATAAAAATTTAAAAACAGCACCACAGCCGGAGTTCGAGCCTCAGAACTAGCATCTAGGGAAGGGTAAAACACCCAGGCTTTGGGCTCTGCCAAGCACCTTTACAATCTGGCTTCTCAGGGAATCAATGAGCAAACACAACAGCAGAGCCTCACCCCATCGTGGGTTTTAGAGATGGTGTTTTGGACCCCAGGATGTATCCTATCCCTGTTGTATTCTGTGCCAGGGTGTGCCAACTGACATCTCTGTTCCTCAGTTTCCCCTCCTGGTGGCCGATACGATTTCTGCATCTGCAGCCCCATTTCATGCATGATGGATGACACTAATATCGCCCCCAGTGTGCAGGGACCCGGCAGCGCTGCCATCATTAACACTGGGCCTGAGGGGAGTGTGATATTGCAAGCCATAACTCTGGTACGCCCCATGGCTGTGGAGGAGGAGGAGGAGGAGGCATGCCCAGCCCCCTGTTGGGCCAAGCTGGGCTGGTCCAGAGAGGCTCCTTAGGAATGCCCCTCCTATCCTGCCAAGATTCTCACTTGAGCTGTCCCTCACCCTGTAACGACCCCAGAGACCTGACACACACTGAGCTGGGGAAGCAGGATGGGTGCAGGTGCTCTAGAGTCCCCGTGGTCAGATCACACCTTCCCGCCTCCCCCAGAGGACACTCAACAGGGACCCTTATGGCCTCTTCTTGTTTGTTTTTGGTCTCATCTGATAATTGGGCCTCATTTGCTTTGTAGGTGGGTAAGTTGAAGCACCGAAAGAAAAGTCACCCCTTCATCCCAGGGTGTGTGTGTGTGTGTGTGTGTGTGTGTGTGTGTGTGTGTAAGAAGGGAAGGCGTTCTCTCAGCCTCCACAGAGACCAGAGGTGGGCCTAGCACAGGTGGATTCTGAGGACTGTGGTTCAAAGCCACCCCTGGCAAGAAAGTCCATGAGACTCTTATCTCCAGGTAACCACCAAAGAGCCAGAAGTTTAGCTGTGATTCAAGTGGTGAAGCACCAGCCTTGAATAAAAGAAGCTCAGAGACAGCCCAGGCCCTGAGTTCAGGTCCCAGGACCAGCATACACACACAAAGAAAGCGAGTCCAAGGCTCATTTAGTGAGTGGGGAAACTCAGGTCCAGAGAATGGAGCCTTAGAGGATGAAGAAAACAGCCTCTCACTGGAAGATGCGTGTGGGGGATCAGATTTCTGGCTGAAGGATCAGCTGGGCCAAGCTGGGAGCCTGGAGGGAGTGGGATGGGCAGAGCCCTTCGCCCCGCCCATAGGGGGACAGGGCCACATCTAGGAGGCCTCATCCAGAGGCTGGGGGCCCCAGCAGCATTTGAGCTGGGGACTGGGTGGGGTCCCATACCCTCTGTTCCTGGGAGTTGATTTCCTGCCTGATTCAGGACCAAGGTCTCAGGTGGAGGAAGGGCACCTCAGTCCCCACGCTTGGCCCCTCCACCCCATGCTGCGCCCCACGTCCTTCTGAACCATCCCCACCCCCACAGGAAACTCAAGCACACACAACCTGAAAGCTGATGGAGCAAGAAAGGCTGAAGTTAGCAGCCAGAGGTCCCCAAAGGAAACAACGCCCCAAATCCCTCAGGCAGGAAAGGCAAAAACAGAGACAGCTTGGGTGCTGGTGTGCCCAGCGCCTGAGAGCTTCCTAGAAAGTGACCCCAATTTATCCAGGAGTGAAGGTCCCGGCCTCAGCTACCCTGCTCCATCCAGCTCCCAGGCCTGGATTTGCCCCTCCCTTCTCCCTCCCGCACAACCTAGGGGGCCCAGAGGGGCCTCAGTTTCCCTACTGCACAGGTAAGAGCTGTCTCCACCCTCAAGGCCTCTCCCGCTGGCCACATGGTCCATTAAGGTGATCGATCAATTCCTGCTAGGCCTCTTGGCCTCCATTTCCGGATCAATGGGCAATGCGTCAGCAGCTGTGGGTGGGTAGCCCCTGGGGGACCCAGTAGATCTCCCCTCTCTCTGGCTTAAAAGGCAAAAGAACTAGCTCCCCACCGCCCTGCCTCCTCCGTGTAGCCGGGTGTGTAGGGTTCTGAACAGTTAGTGAGGGGAGGGAGAGCCTTGAAAGGCTTCACCCCTGCCCAGGGATTATCACCATCCCTCCATCAATCTAAGCCCAACAGCCCCACAGGGGAAACTGAGGACTTCCAACCTTTTTTTATCCATTCTCTATCCTTGTCACCCTCCCAGCTATACCAGCCTGGCTGCTGTCACTCAGTTTCCTGTTGTGTGTCATCTTGTGGTGATTTACGACTCCTTAGGGACCTTGAGCTGTGAACTCACTTTGTGTTTGTCTATCAGGGGCCTCCTGGCCCATCTTCCATCAGAGTCCCCTAAACCACAGCTTCATTCGTGGCTCAGAGGCCACTGGGGCACGTCCATCACCCTTATTCAGATGCCAAAAACCAAGAAAAGACCAGAACTTTCCATACACAGTAAGTGCTCACTACATGTTGCTGAAAATGTGCATCTTGATATGGGATGTGCAGTGTTTGTGTGTGTGTGTGAGAGAGAGAGAGAGAGAGAGAGAGAGAGAGAGAGAGAGAGAGAGAGAGAGAGAGAGAGAGAGAGAGAGAAAGAGAAACATGCACATGTGCCCACAAGTATGCCAGTACCAAGAATTGACTTCATGATCTCATAGTCTCTCTTCTTCTTCCTCTTCTTTCTCTCCTCCTCCTTCCTCTTCTTCTTCCTCTCCTTCTCCTCCCTCTTCTACTACTACTTCTTTTGAAGTCCTGGGGCTTGAACTCAAGATCTGGATGCTGTTCCTGAGCTTCTTTTTGCTCTACCACCTGAGCCACAGCACCACTTCAGGCGTTTTTCTGTCTATGTGGTTCTGAACAATCAAATCCAGGGCTTTCAGCATGCTAGGCACTCTACCACTAAGCCACATTCCCAGTCCACTTGTGTGTGCATGTGGGTGGGTGTGTGTGCATGCGTGCGCACGCGCACGCGCGCTTGTGTGTACACACACTGGTCCTGGGGCTTGAACTCAAGGTCTGTCCCTGAGCTTTTTTTGCTCTAGGCTAATGCTACCGCTTTAGCTACAGCTCCACTTCTTGCTTTTTGTGGGTTGATTGGAACTTAGTGTCACATACTTCCCTGCCTAAACTGGCTTGGAGCCTTGATCCTCAGACCTCAGCCTCTGGAGTAGATAAGATTACAGGTAGGAGGCCCCAGGCCCCAGCCAGGGTCTCATATTCTTGCTAAGCTTCCTAGATCACAGCTCTATCATTTGATCCCTACCACTCATCTGACATTTTGCTAGTTAATTTTGCTGGGATGTAACAGACTTTTCTGCCTGGGCTGGCTTTGAACTTTGATCTTCCAAGTTCCAGTCTCTTGAGAAGATACAGTTACAAACCTGAGCCACTGGGACTGAGCTGGCAAATTTTATTTATTTATTTATTTATTTTTGCCAGTCCTGGGGCTTGAAGTCAGGGCCTGAGCACTGACCTTGAACTTTCTCAAGGCTAACACTCTACCACTTGAGCCACAGCACCACTTCTGGCTTTTTCTGTGTTGTGGTGCCAAGGAATGGAACCCAGGGCTTTGTGTATATTAAGCAAGCACTCTATCACTAGGCCATGCTCCCAACCCCTGGCAAAATAAATATTTTTTTCAAGACCTTTTTTTTTTTTGAGACAGGATGTTTCTATGTACCCCAGACTGGCCTCACACTTGTGATACCCCTGCCTCTCCTTCCCTAGTTGTTGGGTTACAGATGTGAACTACCACACCTACCTCATGGGAGATGCAGAGAGGTTTCTACTTTATAAGTCGGGTAAAGAGTACATTTCTTCTTGAACAATGTCACCTTTTCTTTTGCTTTAGCCCAGTTTCCACCTCCCATCCGTGCCCACAAGTCGCATCCTTCATTTTCCACATAGTGTATGCTGAGCATCATGCCTGTGGGAGATGCGATTTTTATGTGATATTCTTTTTTGATCATGTAGCTTCTGCATGAATATATGCAATATTCATTCAATCAGTCAGCCGTGTGTATGTGAGGGAGCATTTATTGAGCACCAGTTGGTATCAGTTTGGTACCAGTCACACTCCAGGCACTGGAGATTAGCAGTTATCAAGAGCCACCCAAGCCACATGCCAGTGGCTGTAAACTATTCAGGAGACTGTGATCTGAGGACTGAAGTTCAAAACCAGCCTAGTCAGGAAAATCCAGGAAACTCTTATTTCCAGTTGATTACCAAAAAGCTGAAAAAGGATCTGTAGGTAGCTCAAGTAGTAGAGTGCCAGCCTTGAGCGAATAAAAGATAAAAGATGACACCCAGGCACTAAGTTCAAGCCCCAGTACAGGCACCAAAAAAAAAAAAAAAGAAAGAAAGAAAGAAAGAAAAGAAAGGAAGGAAGGAAGAAAGAAAGAAAAGAGACCCAAAACCTTCCCCTCGGGGAGCTGACTACAGGGAAATGAATGATTTTAATGAGCATAACACAGGGTATGCCTAAGGAGAGAAATAAATGGAGAAAAGGAAGAAGAGAAAAAAGGGGGTACAGCTAGCTATATGTTAGAGGATTGGGGAGGGTTTGGGGGAGTAAGTAGACTTTGAGGGGAGCTCTCAGGAGGTAAGGGAACAGGCACGGGTGAGGGGTACAGCAGCCAAAGGCTGGAGACTGGGTCACAAGCCCCCAGAGAGGAAGTGTGGAGACAAGAGCAGGCGTGAGGATGGAGAAGGGACTGGAATGCTGGCCTTTAGTTTGGGTGAGAGATGGGACCCCTGGGGCTCCTTGATCTTACTGTGTGACCATCAGACCCTTAAAGGCCAGGCGAGCCCTGCTCTGCAGTGGGGCCACTGACCTATCTCAGACACAGCTCTGCATGGGCACAGATAGGTGGGGTTGCTGACTGATCATCCAGGACTGTAAGACCCCCCCCAAAAAAAAAGATAGCCAGCGGGGGTCAGTTAACCCTACTTTCAGAGTACCGTGGTCCCAGGAGATCTTGGGTCTCACCCTCCCACACACACATATCTTCTGCCACCCCCTGCCCGTTGTGGGCACCGAGGCGGCAGTAACGGGCCGCGGGAGAGAAATTACTTCCCTCTGGAACCTCGGGGCGGAGAAGGCTCTGCACACACACAGGACTGGCATACCGATGGCTGCAGCTCACCCCAGGGCCTGCAAAAGATGAAGGCCTAGCTGGCTGCTGGAGGGGGCCGGGAGCAGTGGGGTCATGGGCCATGCACAGGAGGCCTGGCATATATATATATATATATATATATATATATATATATATATATATATATAAATACACAAGTACACACTAGCATGGTACATGCCAGGGCTGTACAGATGTGTACCCACCAACTGATGTCCCTGTAGCCGGTTCCTTGCTTACAGGCAGGCCCCTGTCCCAGTGGTGAGTCAAAGACACAGTTGCTCTGCCCTCTGGGGCTCCCAGCTTGAGGAGAGGAGGAATTAATCCTGTGGTCAGGGATCACGTGACCAGATTGTGAAGTGAGGGAAGAGGGGTCACCTGTGTTGAGAGTTTACCAGGCACATTTCCAAAGTCACCATGTGTGTTAGAATTCTGCCTCTAAAGTACTAAAATCATCATAGTAACTATGACATAGCAGTGGCCACAGATGGACAAATGGACATAAACGGGGTGGCCCATTCCATAGTAAAGCGTCACACAGCCAGGAACAGGGCAAGGCTCTGCCCTGGCTAGTATCAAGGAAACTTGAGGCGCTGGTGCTCCCTGAGAGACACAAAAGGCCCCACCGTGTGTGGCTCAATGGATAAGAAACATCCAGCACAGGTGAATTCAGAAACAGGAAATGAATTTGTGGGTGTCAGAGGCCGGGGACAGGGATGCTGAATGTTCTCGAACTAGACAGAGGTGGATAAAACTGTGACTAAAATCCAGGGAACTGAACTAACCCCATGGATGCTCTGACTTTTTTAGTCTCTGAATCTCCCCCCCCACCCCGCACCCCTCCTGCCCCCCACTCCTGGCACTGGTGATTGAACTCAAGACCTGGCTGCTTTCCTTATTTTTTTTTTTTTTTTTGGTGCCAGTCCTGGGCTTGAGCTCAGGGCCTGAGCACTGTCCTTGGACTTTCTCAAGGCTAGAGCTCTACCACCTGAGCCTCAGCACCACTTCTGGCTTTTTTCTATGTATGTGGTACCAAGGAATCGAACCCAGGTCTTCGTGCATGCTAGGCAAGCATTCAACCACTAAGCCAAACTCCCGGCCCCTCCTTATTTTTTTTTAATTTATTTTTTACCCAAGGCTGGCACTCTACTGCTTGAGTCACACCTCTACTTTTAGGCTTTTTGGTGGTTGATTGGAGACAAGAGTTTCATGGGTTTTCCTGCTTGGGCTGTCTTTGAATCATAGTCATCAGATCTGAACTGCTGGTACCCAGTATCTACTGTGTCTGGGGGTTTTTATTGTTGTTTGCAGGGCCTATCCTTGAACCCAGAGCTTGGGCACTGTCCTTGAGCTTTTTCAGCCTGAGGCTAGTGCTCTACCGCTTGAATCACACTCTGCTTCTGGCTTTTTGGTGGTTAATTGCAGATAAAAGTCTCACACTTTCCTGGCCAGGCTAGCTTTGAGCCTGGATCGTCAGATCTCAGACTCCTGAGTAGCTGGGATGACAGGAGCAAGCCACCGGCATCTGGCTTCTGCTGTGTTAATCATCTTCATCAGCTCCCAAACACCCTGTGTCTTGGTCTCCCCTCAATCCATCGCTCCCCTAAGTCTCTGTAGTAGGGCCTCTGAGCCTTGAGGTCCTCCTATGTGGAGCAGGGGTGTGGGGGGTAATCCCTCAGCCTCCCTGCCGTCAGTCCAGCCTCTGCTGGGCAGGGCTGCAGGCGCACACAGGGCCCTTTGTGCAGCTCATCCGCCTCATTAGAAGGCAGCCCCCGTCCCCGGGCCCAGCACGGCTGAATTAATGGACTGAGAGCGTTGCCTCTCGGCTAATTGTGCCCGAGACACTGTAGCGTGGCAGGTGGGACACAGGCAAAGATCAGCTCCAAGGACTACCGCCCATCCGCCAGTCACCTGCCAGCCAGAGGAACCCAGCCTCTGTGCCTTGGTCCCTTAGATCCCAGGACACAGCTGGAGTGCAGATTCCTAAGACCGTCCAAGATATGCCTTCTTCAGAAAGGATTGAAGAGTGGTTAGGCTCTCACTTTGGAGGCAGGGAAACTGAGTCACACAGTAATGTAGTTTGGCACTGTAGAGACCCCATATTGGAAATAGAGACTTCCTCCAGCTCAAGCTTGGACCAGGAACAACCAAGTCACACGCTGTCCCAGATTCCAGGATTTCTGCGTGCACAGGTGGGTAAGTGATGGAAATTTATTTTTGTGTCAGTGTGTGGGTTTGAACTCAGGACATGGGCGCTGTCTCTTAAATTCACGGCTGATGCTCTCACTTCTGACTTTACACCGGTTAATTGGAGATAGCATCTCACCACCAGCTCTCTTGCCTGGGCTGGCTTTGAACTGCAATCCTCACATCTCAGCCCTCTAAATAGGATGACAGGCGTGAATCACCAGTCGTCTCTTTCTTTCTTTTGAAGGGCAGGGTTAGTCATGGGGCTTGAACTCAGGGAGAGCCTGGGGTGCCTTTTTTGCTCAAGAGTAGTGCTCTTTGAGCCACAGCTCCACTTGTGGTTTTAATTGGAGATCAGTCTCATGGACTGTCCTGCCTGGGCTGGCTTTGATCCTCAGACCTCAGCTTCCTGAGCAGCTAAGATTGGAAGTGTGAGCCACCGGTGCTTAGCTTCTGATGACCATTTCTTTTTTTCCTTTCTTTTTTTATTTTTTTTTCTGAAGGCTAGAGCTCTGCCACTTGAGCCACAGCTCCACTTCTGGCTTTTTTCTATGTAGGTGGTACCAAGGAATCGAACCCGGGTCTTCATGCACACTAGGCAAGCACTCCACCACTAGGCTCCACTCCCGGCCCTTTGACAGCCATTTCAAAGTCCCAGCTGGATACCCAGAGTTGGTCAGGCACAAATCCTTAAATCCTTCAGGATACCTCCAGAAGGCAGTGGGCTCCCATCTACCACATGCAAGGAAAGATAAGAGCACAGCACTCCAGGCCAGGTCCCTGACCTATCCTGAGCCAAAGGCACCAGACTGACTGCAAGTTTCTTCTGGCTCACGGTGGTAAGTCACTGACCTAGGTGCCTAGTGGTTTCCTGGTCCGGTAAAGCCCGAATGCTCCCACGATTAAAACTGACATCGCCTATCCTTAGTCCAGATACACATCTTGGAAGTTTATGCATTTTATTATAAAAAAATACAGAATCCAAAGTTGATTGTAATGGGAAGGGCAGGCCCCGCCCCCCGCCCCACAGACCCTACAAAAGCCCCCCAGCCCGCCCCTTTGCATGAGTGGGCTTGAGCCGTCTCCCGGCGGCTGTACACAATATATATTTATATAGAATATATATAAAACACAGAGTCAGGAAAGGCGGGTAGAAATATGAAATCTGTAGAAATGTGTTGTTTCCTTCATTAAATCATCTTGGAGGAGGAGTTTCTGTTTTTGGTAGTAGGTTCCCCCCTCCTTTTTGTTCTTTTTTTTTTTCCTTTTCTCTATTTTTCCCTTTAGAAACATTATTAGGTCACAGAGTCGAGGGGAGGGGGTGGCTTTAACAGACGAAACGAGCTTATTGCAAAGTGTTGGCTATTCTAAAAGGTCCCCTACCTCCCCCCACCAAAATATAAGACTCCCCCCACCCCCGACAAAAGGTTGAAAAAAAAAAAAGAAGAAGAACAAACAAACCAAGATTTCCAGTCCATCCTCAGGAATACATTAAAAATAAATCACAGTATATACTTGCTGGCTCTATTTACAGAAATATAACGTCTTTCCAGCCCTAGAAATGAGATGATAGTGTGGATGGAGGGTCCAGGAGTGTGTGTGGGGGGGGGGGACTTGTTTGCACAGGCTAGCCAAAGTGGTTCTGAGAATTGGAGGGGGCAGCTGTGGCTCAACAGTGGCTGGAAAATAATCCCCAAGAATGAGGGGGGGGCGCTGAAGTGGAGGCCTGAGGTCCCCTGAACCACGACTAAGGGGTTCACAAGGCTCTGTTCTTCCAGCTCAGGCTTGCTTGTCGCAGGCTTACCTGAGGGTCAGCCAACGTTTGTGAAGCCGAGGAGCAGGCATGTCCGTTGTCCCAGACCCCATCAATTCTGTTTCCCAAAGTCACCGCCAACAGCAACAGCAGGGAATAAATTAAGTTAAAAACAAAAACAAAGTCTTTCTTATCCAACCATGAAAACACACAAAAGAACAATTGCCAAGAAGGGCAGGGGTTTCCCCCCTGCCCCGGAGGAAGGCAGCCAGGCCTGGGGCTGTATGGCCCTCGCAGTGCCCTCTTGGGCATGGGGGTGGGCAGTGCCACCAGGGAGAAGCAGCGTGTTTTTGGTCTTGGAGGCGCCTGTGGTCGTGTGCAGGGCTGAGGTCGCAGGTGTAAGTGTGTCCTGGTGGGGCCAGCGTCCTTCAGGGCCAGGACTAGGAACCCAAGAGGGTCCAGAGCACAGGGACAGTGCTGAGGAAGAGGTGGCAGCTGCCCAGGCCACTGCAGGAATTATTACTGGTAAAGATGGGCTCCGGGGCTTCATACAGGGTTTCGTCTGTAGGAGACACAGAGAGAAGGCAGTCAGATGGGCCCGGGCCTTGCTGGAGACCTCATCCTTCCCTGGAGAAGCTGGTAAGCTGTGAAATGATGGCAGCAAGGGAAATGGAAGCCAGGCACCAGTAGTAGCTCATAGCTATAATCTTAGCTAATCAGGAGGTTAAGATCTGAGGATCATGGTTCAAAGCCAGCCTAGGACAGGAAAGGTGGTGAGACTCCTAGTTCCAATAAACCACCAAAAAGCTGGAAGGAGAGATATGGTTCAAGTGGTAGCGCATTAAGCCTAGAGTGAAAAAGCTAAGTGACAGTGCAAGGACCTCCGTTCAAACTCAGGACTGAGAGGCGCGTGGGCGCGCACGCGCACATGCACACACACACACACACACACACATACACACACACATACACACGAGGCTCAGGGTGGGGCCAGCTCCTGTGTGTCCCCCCTCTCCACAGCTCCCCACTGGTACTTACTGGTCGGCCGCACATAAACCTTCAACCGGAGGCAGGGCCGGTCCACAGCATTGGGGGGGGTGGCAGCTGGAAGAAAAGGGACAAGGGATTCTTGGTGACTGAGATCAACTGAGGCTCTCTTACCCCTTCTGCTACTACCAGTGACTCAACCCTGACCTTAGGTGAGGAACTAAAGTCTTCATCATTCATCAAAGCCCCAGACACAACACCCTCTGTTCCCCTGTTCACCTCCGAGCCCAGATCCTACACTGTCCCTCACCGACTGCTCAGACTCAGCAGTTAGGATTCAAAAATATTGACTACAACTGGTACACTGGTACCGCTGGATGATGACGGCTTACCCTAGGACTAGCACCAAAAAAGAAAAAAAAAAGTGTTGAATACAGCCAAAAAAAAAAAAAAAAGAAGTATAGATAAATGCTTGTGACCAGTTTTTTTGTTGTTTGTTTATTTTTGTTTTCTTTTGGGGAGGTTGGTTGTAGGGCTTGAACTCAAGGCCTGGGCACTATTCCTGAGTTTTTTCACTCTACCACCTTGAGCCTAGCTCCACTTCTGGATTTTTGGGTGTTAATTGGAAGTAAGAGTCTCACAGTCTTTCCTGCTTGGGCTGGCTTTGAACTGTGATCCCCAGATCTCAGCCTCCTGAGTAGCTAGGATTGTAAGTGTGAGCCACTAGTGCCTGGCATGATACAGTTCTAATTTCTGTTCTCTGGGGGTGTGGGGGAATCCACTTCTCTCTGAGGTGAGATGGTACATACTGTGCACTGCAAATGATTCCTTCCTTCCTTCCTTCCTTCTTTTTTTTTTTTTTTGTGGATCATGGGGCTTGAACTCTGGGCCTAGGTGCTGTTCCTGAGCTCTTCAGCTCAAGGCTACTGCTCTACCCCTTGAGCCACAGCACTGTTTCCAGTTTTTCTTGGTGGTTAATTGGAGAGAAGAGTCTCACACGCTTTCATGTCCAAGATGACTTTGAACCACGATCCTAACATCTCAGCCTTCTGAGTAGCTAGGATTACCGGCATGAGCCACTGCGCCCAGCCTTCACTTTTCTTTTCTTTTCTTCTCTCCTCTCTCTCTCTCCCCCATCCCCCCTTCTCCCCTCCCTCCCTCTCTCTCCCTTTCTTCCTTCCTTTCTTTCCCTCTTGCTTGCTTGCTTGCTTGGTGCCAGTCTTGGTGCTTGAACTCAAGGCTGGAGGTTTTTTGCTCAAGGCTACTCTTCTAGCACTTGAGCCACAGATTCACATCCAGTTTTTAGGGGTTTTTGTGTTTTATGTTTTCCTGTGTATGTGATCCCGAGGAATGGAACCCAGGGCTTCATGCATACTAGGCAAGCATTACCACTAGTCCATGCTCCTGGTCTCTCATGTCCAGTTTCTCAGTGGTTATTTGGCGGTAAGAACCTCAAGGACTTTCTTGCTCTGGAAGGCTTTGAACTGCAGCCTCTTAGATCTCAGCTTTCTGAGAAGCCAGGATATACGTCCAGCACCTGGCTGCTTTTGAGTTATTTGCAGAGCTGGAGAGGAAACCCAGTGCCCATTGCCTTCTGGGCAAATACTCCACCATGGGACTGCATCCCAGACAGGGAGCCATTTTTCCATTTGCAGTGATGAGAGCCAATGACTGGTGGTAAGAAGGCACAGGAGGCAGAAGTCAGCAGAGGCCTGAGGCTGAGACAAAGAGCTCCAAGCCCTCACATTGCTCTCTGCTCCTTGGGCACTTGTCATTGCTTGATAGGGGCCAGGGTATCCTCAGTGTCAGCCACGAAGTCAGGAGACGGGGGAGGAATCCCTGACCCAGGATGGTGACTGCTAAGTGTGCTCCCCAAGCCTATGTGACAGAGCTGGGACCCCCACGGCCTGGCCACCACTCTCACCTGCCTCCCCACCCATATGTCAGGACACAAAGACAAAAAAGCAGGTAATAAAAGTAACATTTGTCACAGACATAGGATGAATAATTACAATAATTATCGCCATGAAACTCCCTGTCTCGAAAAGAAAAATGTAATTTTTTTTCTTATGAGACTTAAAACATCTCTGCCCCTTTCCCCTACTTGCTTCTTCTCTGAATTAAAAAGGAAAAGGAAGGAAGGAAAGGAGGAAGGGAAGAAGGGAGGGAGGGAGGAAGGAAGAAAAGAAGGAAAGAAGGGAGGAAGGAAGGAAGGGAGGAAAACTAGAACAGATGAAAGAAAAATGGGGCCTTGTGAAGTTTAATTTGACACAGCAGGAGCTTGAGTACCTCCCGGCTCTCTGAAGCCCCCTGGGGGGTCAGAACCCCACCTCACCACACCCCATTTCATGCTAGGCCTCCCCCACCCCGGATACTGAGAAACAGAGCCTCACTTCATGGTCTCAGCAGCACAGTCAAGGCCTGAGCTCTTCACCCTCATCCCAGGCAGAGATGTGGGGACTCCTTTGGAGTTCCTGTCTGCTGGGGTACAGGCGGAGATGCCACTGCTATGTACCGCCCTTTGCCATTAGCCTCATATGACAAGGGAAGTCCCCTGTGTGTCATAGGAATGGGGGGGGGCTTTCTCTAGCCTACTTCACCGGGGGACCCCACTGACAAACTTCAAAGGATGGGGTGGACAGGGATCAGGAGACCTCTACTTATCTGGGATAGAGCAACGGCTCCCCTCCACCATTGAGCTCTGTGTGCCTCAGTTTCCCCCCTGCCCCGCCAGTGGCCTGCACTGGCTGAAGGCCCTGGGTGACCACTATGAGTGCCACGATTACTCACAGATATAGTAGTACTCATGGCCGGGGCGGAACTCAAAACCCAGGGAGAAGGGTGTGAAGAGCTGGAACTTCTCGGAGAACTTGAGCGGCCCGCCGGGCGCCGCGGGCCGGTTGCATTCCCACCGCTTGAAGCCACGCTGCCGGTGGTCACAGGACGCGTGGCCCTCGCCGTTAACCATGTACAGCACGTAGTGCTCCATGCGCTCTGCTGGTGGCAGCGGTGCACCGTAGTGGGGGCAGTAGATGTCCAAATAGTCGTTGATGCTAACCTCCACCGTGTAGCCTCCGCCATCGCCCGCCACACCCATGTGGAATCTGTCAGGGGACAGGCAGCTGGTCAGTGGACACAGATGGACACACAGAGAAAATCAGGGTGGGCAGGGGTTCCTCTGGGCCTCCTAGGCTCCAAATTGATGTCTGCTTCCTTTCTGGCTAGCTCCAGCCTGTTTTACCCTGGCCACCTTGATCCATTTCCTGATCACACCCTTGTTCAGTGTAGCGCTCTGGATGGGCCGGGCGCTGGGACTCATGCCTGGAATCAGCCACCCAGGAGGCTGAGATGTGAAGATGGATGTTCAAAGTCAGCTGAGGCAGGAAAAGTCCAGGATACTATCTCCAACTGACCACCAAAAAGCTGGAAGTGGAACCAGGACTCAAGTGATGGAGTGCCAGCCTTGAATGAGTTCAAGCCCCAGTACTGGCACACACAGCCCTTGGGCACTCCAGTGCCTTCTATACTGGGACCCCAATGTGTGTCTTGCCCTCTCTGAGCACCTCTCCAGCCCTGAGTCCCCAGGCTGTCCTTCGCTTTCAAGTGCCTGGATTTGGAAGCATCCTGGATACCAACTGTCCTCCATCCCCCACCTGCCCAGCCTCCATCTTCCACCCTGGAGGTGGCCTGCCCAACCTCCCTGCAGCCCAGAGCCCTGTCCTCCCTCAGCGGCCCTGACCCACGCTCATCTTGGAGGACAGAGGTCAGCTGGGGGCTGCATGGCAAGGAGGCTCCCCATTCCTCCCTGCCTCGGGCTACAGCAGCAGAGCCCTCAGATCTCCTGGCTGTCCCCCGGGCCCTGTCATGTAACCGCTGGCTGGCCAGGGGACCAAGGGACGCCCTGTAGAACCTCATTAGCACATAAAAGCCCTGCCAGCCGCTCTGCTTGGCCTCCTCCTTGCACAGATGGGAAACTGAGGCCTAGCAAGGGCTGGTGGGGGGTAGGAGATGACACTTGGACCCCAGCCCTTTCCAGATAGCATGCTGTCATGCTAGCAGCCTGTAAGTGGTAGTCTGGGACGCTGAGAGCGCTTCATGCTGGACTCAATTCTTCATAGTCAGTTTCCTGACTCTACAGGGAACTATGGGAGGCCTAGAATATGTCTGAGGCCAGATGCAGGTTTTATTTATGTATGTATGTATTTATTTATTTTCTGGGTCCTGTGGCTTGAACTCGGCTTGGGCGCTGTCCCTGAGCTCTTCAGCTCAAGGCTACCATCCTACCCTTGAGCCAGACCCCACTTCCCATTTTCTAGAGGTTCATTGGAGATTAAGAGTCTCAGGTCCTTTTGTGCCTGGGCTGGCTTTGAACCTTGATCCTCAGATCCCAGCCTCCCCAATAGCTAGGATTACAGGCAGGAGCCACCACACCCAGCTTAGATGCAGGTTTTAAAAGGACAGGCTGAGCCAGTTGTTGGTGGCTCATGCCTGTAACCCTACTTACCCAGGAGGCTAAGCTCTGAGGACAGTTCAAAGCCAGCCCAGTCAGGAAACTCTGTGAGACGCTTATCTCCAATGAGTCACTGGAAAACCATTAGAGGATCTGTGGCTGCAAATGGTAGAGCACTAGCCTTGAGCAGAAAAGCTCAGGGATAGCACCCAGGCCCTGAGTTTAAGCCTCATGAATAAATATGAAATAAATAGAGAGGCCAGGCTGAGATAACCCCTCCCCTGAGTGAGGGGGTCCCTGAGGTTTTCATTTCTTTTCTTTTTTAATGTGCTAGTACTGAGTCTTGAACTCAAGGCTTGGGCACTGTCCCTTTGAGCTTATTTTTACTCAAGGCTGATATTCTACCAATTGAGCCAAAGCTCTACTTCTAGCTTTTTGGAGATGAAAGTCTCACAGGGGTCAGAAATTTAGCCTAGTGGGAGAGTGCTTGCCTAGCATGTTCGAAAACCTGGGTTCGATTCCTCGGTACCACATACATAGAAAAAAGCTCGAAGTGGTTCTGTGGCTCAAATGGTAGAGCTCTAGCCTTGAGAAAGCCCAAGGACAGTGCTCAGACCCTGAGCTCAAGCCAGGAATGGTAAAACAACAACAACAAAAAATTCTCGCAGACTCTCCTGCCTGGGCAGGCTTTAAACGGCGATCCTCAGATCTCAGCCTCCTGAGTAACTGCAATTACCGCGTGAGCCACTGCGCCCATCCTGAGGTTGCTGTGAAAGTGGAAAAAAAAAAAAAAAAAGCCTCATCTGGCTCTAATGGACAGTGTCACGGTACAGGTTCCCCAAGAGAAGCCGATTGTGGAGAACCCCCCAGAGATGCTCCTTGAAGTCAAGGTCGCTGTTCCCGCGCCCATCCCACCTGTGTTCTCATGATGTCTGTGTCTGACACCAGAATGTTCTTTCTTTCCCATCTGGAGGCAGAGTCTGCCCTGCCGACTTCGAGGGGCTGCACAAGGTCTTCCAAGGCCAGGAAGGGCCTGCCCGGCTCCTGATCTCTCAAAATCCAGACAAGGTGCAGGACGCCGGCAACTCACACCTGGCATCCCAACTACTCAGCAGGCCAAGATCTGGAGATCACAGTTCAAACCCACTCTGGGTATGAAAGGCTATGAGACTCTTATCTCTAGTTCACACACACACACACACACACACACACACACACACACACACACACACACACACACACAGAGACAGACCAGAAGTGGAGCTGAGGTTCAAAGTGGTAGAGCACTAGCTTCGAGTAAAAAAGCACAGGGAGCCCTGAGTTCAAGCCCCATGACTGACACACACATACAAAATCCATACAAGATGGCTTTCCAGATTGTGCCCAGCTGGCTTAAAGCCTTCCATTTCTCCTCAATGCCCAGAACACAATCCAAGGTCATCCCCTGGCCTATGTAACCAACATTACACTCTCAGGGTCCTGTCTCCCTGCAACTTAGTCCCTCTCAACTTAATCAGCCTCAGTTGTCCCCTTCCCCTACCCCAGGGCCTTGGCACATTCTGCTTCCATGGTCTAGAAAACTTTTCCATTCCCCAACAATTTATGTGTTGGTATTGGGGCTTAAACTCAGGGCCTGGGCTCTGTCCCTGAGCTTTTTTGCTCAAGGCTGATATTCTACCATTTGAATTACTCCTCCACTTGTGGCCTTTTGCTGGTTATCGGTGAGTCTCATGGAAGGCTAGGAGTGTTGCCTACTTGTAGAGTGCTTGCCTAGCATGCATGAAGACCTGGGTTCAGTTCTTTGATACCACATACACAGAAAAAGCAGGGAGTGGTGCTGTGGCTCAAGAACAGTCAGGCCCTGAGTTAAAGCCCCAGGACTAACAACAACAAAAAAAAAGTCTCATGTACTTTCCTGCCCCAGGTTGGCTTCAAACTGTGATCCTCAGATCTTAACCTCCTGCGCAGCTAGGATGACAGACTTGAGCCACCACTGCCAGGCTTCCCGATATGACATTTCTACACCCTCTCATCTGCCCACTCCTCTGCATACAGCGGCACTCAATACTTGTTTGTTGAGTTAAAAAGCCAATGGTTTGGGGTGCTGGCAGTTGCAGGTAGCACCCCAGACAGGTGGGTCGCAGGGGAAGCCCTCTCCCACACCGTGCTGGCCACCTGAGCGGGCCTTTTTTTTTTTCTCTCCTTCCTGACTCTAAAATAGCGACGGCCTTGCTGTGTTGGCATTCCCGGTTCCAAGTTGGCGGCTGAGCCAGGGGCGGGCGGGCGCCTTATCTCTGCTCAGGGTGGCACCTACATAGAAGGACGCAGAGAGGGGGTCTCCACCCCAAAACCCAGCCTGGTGTGTGCAAAACAAAGCTTTCTCGGGCTCCATCAGCTTGGATATGTAAATGCTAGTGGAGATTCTCACTAAGGGGTTAATGACTGATTTGAGATCTCTTCTTTCCCACTGGGCCTTCCCTACATGTTCCACATACCCATTCCACCACAGGTCCAGTGTCAGGGTCCATGCTGGGACCCCCACCCCCGAATCCCTGGGGCTCTGTACCTCACCCTCCTCAGGCCACCCCAACTTTCCCCCTGCCTCCTCCTGGTACCACCCGGCCCGCAGCTAATGAACTTCCAATCTCTTCCTGTGAAGTCATTAAGCACTAATAGCAAAGCAACTAATTAGAAGTCTCACCCAAAACTGAAATGGGGCTGTGCCGGGCCGCTTTCCCAGACTGGAAACTGAGGCACCCACTGCCAGGGCCGGTGACCAGGGTCCTTGCTGGTGGGCAACGGACGCCGATCCTCTGTGGCACCCAGCAAATGCCACATGGTACACTGTGTGCTCACCTCTGGGTTGGGTGAGACTGTGAAGATCCATGCCAGACCACGGGTGGCAAGCAGGGTCCCGAGGCCACGCTGGCACATGCCCAACCCCAAGTGTTTGTCTTTTGGTCCTGGGGATCGAACTCAGGATGTTGTCCTTGCCAGGCAAGCACTTTTCCACTAAGCTACATCCCAGCCCCCAACCCCAAGTTTAAGAGGCTGAAGACAAAGATTCTCCATCTTGGTATAGCCAGTACCCCAACTATAATGAAAACCTCTGGAGGGTGCAAGGTGAGCCCCGAGGAAAGAGGACAATGGCCTTGTGTTTGCAGAAAGGTAAACTGAGGCAAGGGCATCCATGCCAAAACAAGAAAGAAAAAATGGAAGAGACAGGGCTGTGGTTCCATAGTGAATGCTTGTCTAGAATGTGGCCGGCTCCAGGTTTATCCCTAGCATTGCCCGAAAAAAAAAAAAAGAAAAAAAGAAAGAAAAGAAAAGAAAGAAAAAAAAGAGAGACGGGCTGGGTGAGAACAAAATGCCAGCAGCAGGCTCAAAGAGGGAGGTGGCCAGGGGGGCATGCCAAGAAGGTAACACTGCCCCCCGGGTACCTCTCATACGAGCCCTGGCTGGCTTTGACCCTCCTTGGTCTATGCAAAGGATTTCCCTATGGCCCGTTTCTGGTGTCCCCACATGAGCCACTGTCTTTCACAATTGCTTTGTCCTTGAAATGGGGGCACGGGCCCCCAAGACACGTGGATTGGGGGACACAGAGGAACCACTCAAGGAGACCAAGAAATAGTGACCACATAGGCTGGGGTCCCCAAACCGATGGGACACAGACCTAGGAGAAAGGCTGAACCCCCCTCGGCACGGCTGCCCACAGAGTTCAAACGTCTGCTTGAGGTTAAATCAAAAGTCCCCCGGGCCGGTCGGCTGGCCTGTGCTGGCCTTTAAGCTGTATGTCTGGAACCGCTGTCTGCATGGTGGTAGGGGCAAGGCTGAGATATGGCTCTCCTCCTTTCCCCAGCATGGTCCTATCAGACAGTCCCATCAGAACATTCTCTCTGCATTTACACACACACAGAGAGGGGAAAAAAAATAAATACAGCACCCCTGCAAAGCAGCCACATGGAGCCTTAATCCTAGCTACTCAGGAGGCCGAGATCTGAGAATGGCGGCAGGAAAATCCGTGTGACTCTTCGCTTCAATTACCAAGCAAAAAAAGCCGGAAGTGGAGTTGTGGCTCAAGTAGCAAACGGCCAGTCTTGAGTGAAAAAGCTAAGGGGTAGCGCCAGGCCCCGTGTTCAAGCTCTAGGACCAGCACAAAGATATCTATATATTTAAAAAACAAAAAACAGCAACATTGGGCACAGCTCGGATAGCTCCATTCCCAGCAGGAAGAGAAGCCACAGTCAGGATAGGATGGAGGGGCAGAAGAAGAAGGAAGCCCTCACCCACCAGTACCTGTTGTGCATCTGCCATTGCACTGCAGGACCTGCTGCCAGGACCTGAGAGGTCCCCAAGGACCCGCAAGGGGATGAGCACTGGGAGAAAGAATCCAGAATGACCAGCACTCCCTGCCCAATCCTCAACCCCTGAGAGACTTGAGACTCCAATCCCTCTGTCAGACATCTCTCGGGAAAACCAACGGATCCCAGCACTGAGCCCGCTCACTGGCTTTCTGTGCATGCCAAGGCTGTTGGGGTCCGCCATGTAGGTAAAGGAGGCTGGGGAGCCAGATGCGGTTCCCGCACAAGCCAGGACGCCAGAGAAAGGGAGACAGAAAGAGGCTGCGAGAGATAGAGACACAAAGCCAGCCTCTCTGGTACCTGGATGGTGTTGTCACAGTGAATTTGGAACCTGCTTCTGAACTGGGATGTGCTGTCTGGCTGGCTAAAACCTCCCGTCTGGAACACAAGAGCTGCCTCAGTTTCCCTCTGAAATATTTGGATCATGGCTTTGTCTGACTCATCCCCGGCTATGCGATCGCCTGGGTCTTGTTCAGTCTCCCAGATCCTAAAAGCCTTAGATTCCCCCCAGCTCTCAGCCCTTACCTCCTCGCCTTGAATTTTCCAGACTACCACTTTCCGAACCTCTTATGCCCGGGGGTGTGATATCTCTCTCTCTCTCTCTCTCTCTCTCTCTCTCTCTCTCTCTCTCTGTCTCTCTCTCTCTCTCTCTGTCTCTCTCTCTCTCTCACACACACACACACACACACACACACACACACAAATTTTCATGCGGCAAAACACAGCATTGTCCCCATCGAAGCCATTTCCCCAGAGGGAAGAGCCCAGCAAAGCCACTAGCACCCCAGGTTGCCAAGCCACTTCCCTCAGGGACCAGACTGCCTTTTTCCCCACTACCTGGTATTCAGAGAATGCTCCTCCTGCCCCTACCAAAAGCCTCTGACCCACATCCACTGGGGACGGCATCAACTCCGCAGGTCACAACCTGAGGCCATTCTCTGTGATGCTGCTCTGGGCCTCCATGGCCCGTCTGCTCTTAGTCCCTGTGCCCACCCAGCCAGGTCACCACTGCGGACCATTCTGGAGAAGCTGTGCCCACACTGCAGGTCATGGGCAGCCAGAGTTGTCCCCAGTGGTACCCTCCCATGCCAGCAGACATACGGCATACAGATGTGCATGCATGCGCCCCACGCTCTAACACGCACACACACTGCACACAGATTCACACCTACATACAACCTCACACATGCATGGCACACACACACACATACACACAGCCCTGTGTGTGCCTCCATGCGGCAGGCATTTGGTGTAGACACCCTCATGGAAATGCGGGTGCAGCATACATGCATGCACACACAGTCTACTCCATGGACAGACCTGCACACACGCACGCAGGCATGGATGAAACAGACTACAGCCAAGGCTACCAGGCTCGTGCGGCACCCTGCCACACACACGTGTGTGTGCCCGTACAGACATTCACCCCAAGGTCTCTGCGTATTATGAACAAGAACACGCAGCTACATGCAGCCATCAGTTCAGTGAGACACCCCCAGCCCCACCCCGCCACAGATACAGCTCCCCCATTCGTTCGTGGATTCGTGTGAGCCACCATGCAAACCCACGCAGGCTAGGGCTGAGCCAGGGATGCCCCTAGCCTGGATCGGTGCTGCTAAGGACAGGGCCAGAGGCCAGCCCACGATGCCCAGCCAGCCAGGTCTGCTCAGTGAGGGTGGTGAGCGCCCAGGATGGGTAGCTGGGCCAGTTGACACGACCCCCGCCTACGACACCGGAACAAATGGGTGCAGGGCTTTCTCTTGTCCACACCGTCCACAGTTGTACTTCCCAGTAGGGAGAATGTAATTTGGGCAACAGCCATATCCTTATTACCTCAGTGCAGGTACCGGCCAGCCAGGCAGAAGGAGTGGCTAGCCATGCTGCAGTACTGCCTGGACCTCAGGCCCCAGGTCAGTAAACATGGTACCCCTTTGGCCGGCCCTACGGCTACCGGCCCCACTGGAACAAGCCCAGTCCACCTTCTCCACCGCCCCTGCTCACCGTGCCCCACACTCACACTTGAGGTCCTTGTCTCTTTCCTGTGATCTCCGTCGGATGTCACCATCCATGAATGCTCTAGTCCCGTCCTTGACACCGGCCACCAAGCCTACCTCACCTCCTTCCCAGGTCTGGGCACAGATCCTGTCCCTTCTCATCATGCTTGTGTCTCCATCACCGGCTCCCCAGTAACCCTTCTTCCTGTTGGAGTCCTGGACTCTCCTCTTATCTAAGCATAGGTTCTGATCTAGCCACCCCTCTGCTTCTGTAGATCCCCCACCCCACCTCGGTCCCCAATGTCAAGAACAAATTTCTTATTCTGGGCAGAGCCCGATCCTGAGCCCCTACTGCAGACTTCTGGGCACAGCCCAGTGACCTGAAGAGTCGAGGCAAGAGAAGGAGTTGAGGACAGGAAGACAGAGGAAGACACTTGTGGGGTGATGGGGACAGCTTCGCTCACCATTGGACTGTCCCCTTCGATGACATTGTCATGTCACAGCAACAGGAGGCAACCCCGTCTCCAGCTCATGCCAGGGGTGTGTGTGTGTGTGGGGGGGGGTGATCACCATTTTTTCCTGGGGTGGGGAGGGCCAGCTTACAGCCCACTGTCCTGTGACCCTCTAGCAAGCGGTGTCTGTGGATGGCTGGAAGCCCCTTTCTTCCCCATCCCAGGCTCTTCAAGTGTTTGCCAGAACAAAGGACAGGCCACACTGGGACGCAGACTCCGGAGCTGAAACCAAAAACTTGGGCCAAGGAAGTGCTATGTGCCGGGTTCCCCTCTCAGCCGCCGTGGCCAGGGAAGAGCCGTAATGAAATCCACATGTGACCAGCATAGCAGCAGTGTGGGACCGGGCTCTGTGGTGGCCTGGCCATCCGGGGTCTCTGCCCTCAGTCCTGGTGGCCCAACCCCCATGGGCCTGTGTCACAGGAGAGGGGGTGTCTGTGGACACTCATTGTCCTCATGTTGGGACAGTGGTCACCTTTATCCTACCTAGAACCTGTGTAAAAGATGACCCTTTACGCAACCTTTCACCTGGGCATCAGGCTAGCAAGAGCCAGCTGAGGACTAGAGGTGGCAGCCACTCAGGAGGGCGACTCAGCTGGCCTGTGTGGCAAGCAGCTGGAACACAGAGTGACCGGTGACAGAGCAGCTGGGAGCAGGGAGGCCAGCCAGCTTGGCCCAATGTCAGCTCTGGGCAGCCCAGAACCCTGAGTGATGGGACTGGATTCGGAGCTCCAGAATCCCATCTCCCAACAGACCCTGCGTCCTCTAGAGCTTCCGAGACCCTGGAGTGACCCAGAGGGGTCTTCAATGTCCGAGATGTGGTCAGTGGCCAGAAAACTTTTCCTGTTAGATGAACAAGGATGCTGCCATCCTCCAAATTGTACTTGGGCGCCTGGGAGGGTCCGACATAGGCGGGCTGTGCAGCAAGA
Organism: Megascapheus bottae; assembly: GCF_031878675.1. Classification (NCBI taxonomy): domain Eukaryota; kingdom Metazoa; phylum Chordata; class Mammalia; order Rodentia; family Geomyidae; genus Megascapheus; species Megascapheus bottae. The sequence continues at coordinate 26,590,667 of NC_143509.1, forward strand.
CTGCAGGGGCCCCCTCCACCGGGCGTGGCAGGCTGGGCACCAGGCCACCTGGGTCCCGCCCCGGCTCTGCTGCCCTGGCCATGACCTTGAACTAGCCCCGTCACATCCCTCCGCACCTCAGTTTCTCCATGAGCTCCAAGAACGATGGAAGAGGACATGAGACTCGCTTGACATTACTCCCGGACGGCCTCCGTGGCTCGGCCGCTCACACGCCCTGACCCAGGCGCCCCTGGAGTGAAAGTCAGGTAGGAAGGCACGGTCCAACTTCCCCCAAGTTTACGCAGGGCCCTCGGCAGGACACACTCACAGACCCCCCCACGCCCGGTCCTCACACTCCCAGCCCTCCTCCCCCACCTCCGGACCCCCAAAGTGCAAAGATCCCCCGGGGATTCCCCCAACAACTCCCCAAGCCCTCGGAGAGGTCCCGGGAGAAAGAGCACCAGAGATCAGAGATTCTCCGAGTGCACACAAGGAACTCCATGGCTGCTGCCCGCTCGGCTTCTCAGGGTGCAGAGTGGTGTTCCCCCGGCCCCCCTATCCCGTAACCACCCAAATAAATAAATAAAACAACTCTCCCGGAGCCCGAGGGCGCCTGGGGAACGCGGGGCGCCAGACCGCACGCGAGTGGGGCGCCCCGGAGAGAATGCACGGGGCGCGCAAGTCCTCCAAAGTCCGGGGAGCCGACACGGCCCCTCCCCGGGGATCCCCGGGGGGCGCCCACCCCACCCCCGGCGGCCGCGCGCGGGGGGCGCCCCGGTGGGGGCCTGGGGAGCCCGGCGGCGGCGTTGGCGGCGGCGGCGGGGGGCCCCCCGAGGGTCCCCGGCGCTGCGCCGCGCTCACCTGGGGTTGCTGCGGTTCCAGTACACGGCGTAGCGGTCGGCGTTGGCGCGGGCGGCGTCCTCGGCGCGCGCGCGCAGCGGCAGCAGCAGCAGCAGCAGCGGCAGCAGCGGGCGCTGCGCGGGCGCCATGGCCCCGGTCCGGCCGCCGCGCTCTCCGGCCGCCGCCTGCCCGCGTCTCCGCCTCCTCCTCCTCCTCCTCCTCCGCCGCCGCCGCTGCCGCCGCCGCCGCCGCCGCTGCCGCCGGGCGGACGGGCGGGCGGAGCGCGCGGCGCGCTTGGAGATCCCCGCCGCTCCGCCTCCGCGCGCGCGCGGGCCAGCGGGCGAGCCAGCGGGCGAGCCGGAGACCTCGGGCGCCGAGAACGCAGGCGGCGACGCCGGGATCCCCCCCGCCGCCCCCCGGGCGCGGCGGACCCGGCCGCTCACCGACTCCCCGGCTCCGAGGAGGGGCCAGCTCCGGCCTTTGTCCCACCCGAGCTCCGGGAGGGTCGCGGGCGCCCCCTCCTGCCGCGCCCAGCCGTGCGGGGCTGGGTGGGGTGGGGTTCTAGTCTCAGCCGCGCCCCACCCTGGCCGAGACCCGCGCAGACTCAGCCTCCCCCTAAGGGTCCAGCCCCCGCCGCTCTGATGCGGGGAAGTGGCGGGAAGGAGTGAGGGTCCTTAGCCTTGCCCGGGGCCTCCGGGTGTCTTGGGGAAAACGACCCGGGCCTACTGCAGAGCCCGTTCTGCAGAGGCAGAGATCAGAGGACCCAGCCCCTGGGAACACTGTTGACGCCCCAAATCTGCCCGATGGCCTCTGAGCCCTCTCCAGGGTCAGTGGAGAGCTCTGGCGTGGTTTGACCCAAGTCCACCGCTTCCTCTGAAGTCCGCACCTTCCTGCCCTACATCCCAAATGTCACTTTTCTCTTCTGGAATCTGGAGCTGATTTCTACTCTGGAGAAGCCACCGATGCCCACCTGAACTCTGAGGATGCCAGGCACACAGCAGGTGGCCCCACAGACTCAGGAGATTGAGTCTGAGCAAGTTCCGAATAGATCCAAAAGAGTCCAGAGAGAGATCCAAGGTCAACAGCAAACAAACAATTCAACCTTGAAGCTACTGGCTAGGGAGGACAGGAAAAACCAGACAATCAGACCAGTAATCCCTGTGGAGGCTGAGATTTGAGCACTGAGGTTGGAGGCTAGCCTGGCCAGGAAAGTCTGAGAGACTCCTCTCCAATTAAACACCAAAAAGCTGGAAGTGGAGCTGCGGCTCAAGTGGTAGAGGACTAGCCTTGAGTGAAAAAGCTAAGGGAACAGCATCCGGTTCAAGTCTCAGTACTGGAAGGAAAAAAGTAAGAAAGCAAGAGACAAAGAAAGAGGGACTGGGAATGTGGCTTAGTGGTAGAGTGCTTACCCAGCATGCATGAAGCCATGGGTTTGATTCCTCAGTACCACAGTAACAGAGAAAGCCGAAAGTGGCTCTGAACAAAAGAAGCTCAGGAACAGTGCTCAGGGCCTGAGTTCAAGTCCCAGGACTGGCAAAAAAAAAAAAAAGAATGAAGGAAAGAAGGGAAGAAAGAAAAGAGGAAGGAAGGAAAAAAGGAAGAAAGGAATGAAGGAAGGAAGGAAAAGAAAGTAAGAAAGACAGCCAGGATGTTGCTTCGTGGTAGAATGTTTGCCTAGCATGCACGAAAACCCGGGTTCGTTTCCACAGTAGCACATACACAGAAAAGGTGGGAGTAGTGCAGCGGCTCACATGGTAGAGTGCTGACCTTGAGGAAAGCCCAAAGATAGTGCTCAGGCCCTGAGTTCAATCCCCAAGACTGGCGCACACACACACACACACACACACACACACACACACACACACACACAAAGCTTGGACCTGGTGGAGGTCCAAACTTGGGCATCACATAATGGCCTATCCTTAGTTGGGCACTGGTATGACTCACACCTGTAATCCTAACTACTCAGGAGGCTGTGATCCGAGGACTGCAGTTCAAAACCAGCCCAGGTAAGAAAGTCTGTGAGACTCATAGTTCTGCTCCAATGAACCACCAGAAAACTGGAAGTGGAGCTGCGGTTTAAAGTGGTTAGAGCACTTAGCCTTGAACAAAAAGTTCAGGGACAACGTCCAAGCCCTGAGTTCAAGCCCCAAGCCCGACAAAAAGAAAAATGGGGCCAGGAGTGTAGCCTAGAGGTAGAGTGCCTGCCTAGCATGCATGAAGACCCAGGTTCAATTCCTCAGTACCACATACATAGAAAAAGGCTGGAAGTGGTGCTGTGGTTCAAGTGGCAAAGTGCTAACCTTGAGAAAAGCCCAAGAACAGTGCTCAGGCCCTGAGCTCAAGCCCAGGACTGGCCAAAAAATAAAAGAAAGAAAGCTGAAGGAGGGGCTGGGAGTGTGGCCTAGTGCTAGAGTGCTTACCTAGCATTCATGAAGACTGGGTTCGATTACTCAGTACCACATACGCAGAAAATGCTGAAAGTGGTTCTGTGGCTCAAGTGGTAGAGCACTAGCCTTGAGGAAAGCCCAAGGACAGTGCCCAGGCCCTGAGTTCAAGCCCCAAGACTGGCAAAAAAAGAAAAAAATGAGTGACCTATCTTCTAGTTTTGCTCTTATGCATGCTACAGGCTCTCTGGCTAGACCTTGTGCTGTGGACAGTTTGCCACCACGTGCTGGCTGGAAAATGTCTGTAGCATCCAGCCATATCCTGCCTAGTTGGGCCTAGTTTATAGGCTATAGGAACCCCAGCCTGGAATCAAGAGCTTTTGGGGGGCTGAGAATATGGCTCCATGGTAGAATGCTTACATAGTGTGTATGAAGCCCTGAGTTCGATTCCTCAGCACCAAATACACAGAAAAAGCCATAAGTGGCTCTGTGGCTCAAGTGGTAGAGCTCTAGCCTTGAGCACGGTTCAGGAACAGTGCCCAGGCCCAGAGTTCAAGCCTCACAATTGGAAAAAAAAAAAAAAAAAAAAAAAGAAAGAAAGAAAGAAAAGAAAAGAAAAAAGAGCTTTTGGACTCTGGGGAAGGTGGACTTTGCAGGGATAGAGAGCTCAGAGGTTGGTGGGAGCTGAGGAAGGCAGGAAACGGGTCTCTGAGTATTTTGTCCACAGGGCTCTCCCTCTACTTCCTCGCTTGCCAAATTACCCAGCATGAAAACCCATGCTCACACCTGCAATGCTAAACCTTTTAGGAGGCTGAGATCTAAGAACTGAGGTTCAAAGGCAGCCTGGGCAGGAAATCCATGAGACATCCCACACGCACACCGTTACCAGCAAAAAGCTAAGAGTGGCTCAGAATGGCTCAAATGGTAAAATGTCAGGCCTGCGCAGAAAACGTCTAGTGAAGCTCTAAGTTCAAGTCCTGGTATGGACACACACACACACACAGAGGAGAAAAATAATCATGAAACAACCATGCTCAAACAAGCCTGGAGGCCTGTTCTATCACCCCACCATGCTAAAATTCTGTCTCCTTTTCTCCAGGGCTCTCAGCTGGGCTAGCTTACATGTTCTGGACTGGAGATCTTATCCCCTGATCTAACCACTGACATACCAGGGCAGGATCTTCAGACACACTCTGACCCACCTGTGGGGCTGGGGTTCCTAACAAGCTGTCTTGGGGTAGGTGGGGGGGTCTTCTTTGGATTTCTGGGAGCAGAGGTACTCGCTGGATCTTACAAAGAACCTGTAGCTGCAAGTCCAGAGCATTCTGCCTGCAAAGATGGGTGCTCAAAATCCTCACCCCTGCCTGGGCCCAGGAGCTCCTCCTGCTGTGTTGGGGAGGGGTGGATGGATGATGGTCTTTGCTTTCAAACCCTGCAGGCCCTGACCTGCAGGACCAGGCCTGCTCAGGGATGGGACCACCTCAAAAGACCCAGCGGGGCCAGCTCATTTGCATGCAGGGGCCACCAAGGCGAGCTCTGCCGCCGCCTGCCACCGAGAGGATTTGAGCAGAAGCTCCGCTTTCCTTCTGTTCTTGTCTCTCTCTCAAGGTCAGAGCCCAAGCGGGGACAGGAACAAAGGCAGCTGTCCCCCATTCAACCTCCCCGCACCCGCTGGCCGCTCTGGAGGACCAGAAAGGGAGGGGAGGATAATGCTTATGATTCCAGCCCTGGCCCTGAGAAGCTGCTCTAAGGGTCCCTGCAGTCCAGCACAGTGGAGGTCCCAGAGCCCTGGCCCTTTGTGAGGCACTGGACTGTCCCAGCCTGGAGGCTCAGTTAGCCACAGGCAGCTGGAATGAGGGGGGTCATTCTAGACTAGGCTTCTTTGGCACTCAAAGGTCAGAGGTTAAGCTTATGTGGGGGACAAGGGTCAGGCATGGCCAGGGCTTTCCAGGATCCATTGTCAGCCCCAGGTGTAGATCTAGGACAGGCTTTTGATAAGAACCTGCACAGTCAGAGTCTGTCTTCTGCCTGGGTCTGCATCCGAAGGTCAAGAGCTTGCCCCACACTCAGGAGGGGGGGCTTCACTAGCCCAGGCCCAGCCTGGCCCCCAGCCCCCGCTAGTGGCCCTAATCCATCACTCACCACCCAGTACCACCCACTCACTACCTCAGCCCACAGGGCAAGGCTGCAGGGGTTGAGATCAGGTCTGGCGGCCCCTCTGTCTTCAAAGGCCACAACGCTGTGGAGGAGGCTAAAAATATTCAGGGAGAAATTTCTCATTACAGAATAAATTAGACCAAATCCAATGTCTGCTCGGGCTCCGGCAGATTCAGAAATCCTAGGGTAGCTAGACAGAGTGGGGCGGGAACAGGGTACTGGTAGGTCAAAGTAGGCTAGAATCAGAAATCCTGGGGGGGATCAGGCAGGATAGAGGGGTGCTGATAAGTCTAAATGGTGTGTATAGGAGCCCCAATCTTTCTGGCCAGTCAACCTGAGAAGTTGTGATTGGGTCCGCTAAGCTGCGCCCTTGTGTGAGCTAGACAGAATCTCAAGACTAAAGAAAATAAAGAGGTAGGTCCCTCCCGCTAGGAAACCAAGTTCTCATCCAAAATCTAGTACAGGACCCTACGATTTCTGAACCCCAACATCAGTAACAACAGGCCCAACAAGCACACACCTGTGCTGATTTTCTACCCTCTCCTCCCATCTTACCTTCTCCCTTCCTCCTTCTGTCAGACCTTCCTACCACCCCACCCTACTCAGAAACAATTGTTCCAACCATCCTCCCTCCCCATCTCTCATCTTCTTCCCCAGGCATCTCTCATCTCTCTTCCCTTCCTCCTCCTCCTCCTCCTCCTCCTTTCCCTCCCCCTCCTTCTCCTTTTTCTAGGGGTTGCAAGGCCAGGCCTTAAACTTGGTATCTGACACTTTTGATAACTGGCTGGCACTCTACCTTCTGAGCCACACTTCCAACCCCTTCCTTCCCAGCTTCTCACCTCCTTCCTTTTTTTTTTTTTGTCAGTCATAGGACTTGAACTCTGGGCCTGGGCTGTCCCTGAGCTCTTCAACTCAAGGCTACCTCCTTACCCTTTGAGCCACAGCACCACCAGTTTTCTGGTGGTTAATTGGAGATAAAGAGTCCCAGGGACTTTAGTGCCAGGGCTGGCTTTGAACCTCGATCCTCAGATCTCAGCCTCCTAAGAAGCTAGGATTACAGGCGTGAGCCACAATGCCCTGCCCTGCCCTCCTTTTAACCTTGTTGTTGTTAGTCATGGGACTTAACTCTGGGCTGGGCACTGTCGCTGAGTTCTTTGGCTCAAGGCTATCGCTCTACCACTTGAGCCACAGTGCCACTTTCCATTTAACCTTCTTGTAAGGCTCCCCATAACTTCCTCCCTCCTCCTCTTTTCTTTTCCTTTCCTTTTTTTAATTTTTTTTTTTTTGGCAGTACTGGAATCCTGAATTTGAAACTTCACTTGATTGCCTTCCTCAGCTGGTCCTCTACCATGTGAACCATGCCTCCAGTCTGGCATTTTGCTGGTTACTTTAGAGATAGTCTTTTGACCCTACCCCCACCCCAAATCTCCAGGCCTTTGATCACAGACTCATCCCTCCAAGGCCTCTACTGGCCCTTCAGCCAGCATGCTCATACCTTCCTAGTTAAGGCAGAGGTACACTGCGTGGTGATGCTATTTCCATGCAGGACTCACACTGCTCTCAACTCCTGGGGCCAGGAATTCTGATTCATGTAATCAAGCTGTGTGGCTCTCATGCTAGTGTTTCTTAGAGCCACGTGGGACCCACCAGCACCAAGGGCAGACATTGACAGCTGTGCAGTGGCAGGGGTAACTCGGGGCCCCCGTAGGGTGAGATGGAGGCCCAGCTGAGCCCCGAAGAGGACAAGGGATGAAGGACAATGACCCAGTGACTCCAGGGAGTAGCACAGCTCCATCATCAGCTGTCTCCTAAGAGAGCACATGCAGGTAGGACGGCGACTGTGAAGTCCCAGCAGTCACTCAGCAGATGACCCAACTCTTGTCTCTAGGAAAATGCCATCCATGTCATCCTGTCTCCATGGCACAGGTGGAGAAGCTGAGTCTGTACAGTGAGTCACCCAGGGCTGGAACAGGCTTATGATGCCAGCTAGAGCTGGGCTGTGAAGGATTTGGCTCATGCCCAGCGGGTACTTGGGGGAAACTACAGGGGTAAGAGATGCCTAAGGTCTGAGTGGCTTAGGGTCTGTTGAGGTGACACCTGACATTGTGTGACTGGGAATGGGGTGAGCTGGCATCCTTCCAGTGTGTGGTCACATCTACGCGGTTGTGCTCTGTGCCTGTGTGCATTTGCATGAGATGCAGGAAGGACTGGGGGCATTCACACTCCAGCACACAGGCCCCGGGCCTTTCATCTCACGCTGACAGGCTGCTCTCCTGGCTAAAAGCAGCCCCCAGCTCCCAGCTAATAGTGCATTAACCTTGGCGGGGGTGGCCAATCACTCCAACTAATGCTGAGGGGGGTGCATGGGGATGGGCCTGACAGGTGCAGGATGAGAAGCAGGCCCTCTCTGCTGAGGGGGGGGGGCAGGAAGCGGCTGAGCTGAGGGGTGGCATGTTCCCAGCTCCGGATGGCAGCAAGAGGGTCTCTCCTGACCTCATTAGAGTAATTAATGTGCCTTTTGAAGCTGCAGAAGTGGCTGAGAACTGCGGGAAAGGGGGAGCAGATCACAGGGTACGGGAGGGGGTGGGGGGGGCAGGATTGTGTCTTCGCGCCTGTCCCCCTGGGTCTGATGTAGAGAGACAAGAGATGGACAGAGTGAAGAAGGCAGATGGAAACAAACAGAGGACAGGGCTCAAAGCCAGACCCACAGGGCCACATAGACAGCAAGGAACTGACAAGAGCACAGACGATCCACCTGTATCTCTATTGTTGGGCCAAGTTCCATAGGGGCTCTTGCCTCAATCCTGGGGGCCACCTTCCTACTCAGAACCCCATTATCCCAAGGGAAGGGCTGAGGTACAGTTAATCATTGAGGGCTTCCTGGAAGTGGCGGTAGTGATTAGGCAGGGAGGCCAGGCCACTGGAATGGAACAGGAGACTCAAGGTGGGGCAGGCAGTTAAGCAGACAAGATGAGGATAAGGGAGAGAGTGAGGAGCAACCAGGCTTGTGATACACACTCTGCGCTGCCCCAGTGGTTGGCAGGACCCCAGGTTCAGCCTGGAAGAAGGGTCACGGGGCTAGACAGCACCAGGTATCAACAGGTTAGAGGTAGGCAGTGGTCTCAGCCCGTGGCACACGTGAAGACAAGGAGCTAGGAAGGTACAGCCGAGCCCGACCACTTCCCAGTCTGGCTCCTGAAACAAAGTGAGGGGGTGGTGGTGGCCGACAGGGTTAGGCTACCACCTAGTGGTGGCTTGTCTCTGACAAGGCAGACAGAGCTCTGGCCAGCAGCTGTGAGGACTCCCTACCTAAGGATAAATGCACAGAGGTGACATGCCACAGCTGGACTGGGCTCAGCAGCTGAGGGGAAAAATCAGAATCACAGCCAGGCATCAATGGCTTATGTCTGCAATCCTATTCAGGAAGCTGAGACCTGAGGACCCTAGTTTAAAGCCAGCTCAGGCTGGGAACAGCCATGAGATTCTTATCTCTAATTAACCACCAAAAAAGGTGTGAAATGGAGCTGTAGCTCAAATAGTAGAGGTGCTAGCCTTGAGCAAAAAAACCCTCAGGGGATGGAGCTAGGAGTTTGGCCTAGTGGCAGAGTGCTTGCCTAGCATGCAAGAAGACTCAGGTTGGATTCCTCAGTACCACATACATAGGAAAAAAGCTAGAAGTGGTGCTGAGGCTCAAGTGGTGGAGCTCTAGCCTTGAGAAAGTCCAAGGACAGTGCTCAGGCCCTGAGTCCAAGCCCCAGGACTGGCAAAAAAAAAAAAAAAACTTTCAGGGGCAACTCAGGTGCCCTCAGTTGAAGCCCCCAGGACTAGTGTATAACCATAAGCATGTACATGTACACTCACACATGCGCACACACACACACAGAGGCACTGATGGCTCACTCTTATAATCCTAGCTATTCAAGAAAGCCAACATCTGAGAATTGCAGTTCAAAGCATCCTGGGCAGAAAGTCTGAGAGGTGGGGCCGGGAGTTTGGCCTAGTGGTTAAAGTGCTTGCCTAGCATGCATGAAGACCCGGGTTCGATTCCTCAGTACCACATACATAGAAAAAAGCCAGAAGTGGTGCTGAGGCTCAAGTGGTAGAGCTCTAGCCTTGAGAAAGTCCAAGGACAGTGCTCAGGCCCTGAGCTCAAGCCCAGGACTGGCAAAAAAAAAAAAAAAAAAAAAAAAAAAAGGTCTGAGAGGTATCCTCAATTTACCACCATAAACTGGAAGTGGAGTGGTGACTCAAAGAGGTAGTATGCTAGCCTTGAGCAAAAGAGCTCAGGGACAGTGCCCAGGCCCTAAGTTCATAGGCTTCTATGACCATCAAAACCAAAAGAGGATGCAGACAAAGATGTCTGAGGACGGGAGTGCAGGTTGGGGGAGCTGGCACGAAAGACTAGGGGTAGGATTGCAGGAAGCTGCCCAGGGCCCCTCTGGAAACTTCTCCCAAAGGTGCTGGTGGGCTGAGACAGGTGTGCTTGAAGCATGGCTCTTGATCCCTAGGTGGGAAATGATGTAGGGGAAGGCATCCTGACTCAAGCAGGACAGCTGGAAATGGTCCTCCCCATTTGTCTACCGCCCAGTATCCCCTACACCCAGCTTACTATCCAAGTGAGGTCAGGGGTAGGGACCCAGGCTCACTTCAGCACCCTCTGCTACCCAGCCCTCACCCAGGCACCAAGACATCCAGTCCTGGGATCACGACAGGATTGGAGGCCACTACAAAGCCGCTGCTTCATTTATTGTCTCCAGTCCAACAAGAAGGTGCTCCCCAGAGGCCCCTTAAGTCCACCTGCCTCTAGGCCTCAGCTCAGGACCACTCCAACCATTGAGGGGAAGCGAAAAGCACACATCACAATCTGGTGGGGAGGCCTCAAGAATTGTGGGCAGTGGCTTTAACAGCCACCGGCATCTGAGTAGCTCCCTTGAACAGGCTGGGGGTGGGGGGTCCTGGAAGGTGAAGCCATGCTGTTCAAGTTGGGGGTAGAGCTGGTATCAGAGTGACTGTGCAGGCTCTGGTGCAATGTTGGGTGGCACTCAGTAGGACCAGTGTCAGAGCTGCCACGTGTCTTTCCCTCATGGTCTCCAAAAGGCATCTGGAAGATGAAGGAGAGGGGTTGAGAGGGAGGAAGGGAAGGGGCTATTCCTGCTCTCAGTCCACGAGTGTTCTGTCCTTGGGCAGGGGTGGCCCATGTAGGACAATTTGTGCTACAAGGTCCATCCTTCCCAACTATCTACCAGCCAGGTGAAGTAGAAGAGACCACAGAGGGTTCCCCAGTTGGGGTCCATTTCGCTTAGGGGCTTAGAAGCCCAGAGCCCAAGCTGGGTGCAGTCGGTCACACCTGTAATCCTAGCTACTCAGGAGGCTGAGATCTGAGGATCGCAGTTCAAAGCCAGCCAGGGCACCAAAGACCATGAGACTATTTATCTCCAATTAGTCATTAGAAAAGGGGAAGTGGAGTTGTGACTCAAGGAGTAGGGAAGTAGCCTTGAGCTGAAGAGCTCAGTGACAGTGCCCAGGCCCAGAGTTCAAACCCCATAAACCACCCTCCCCCCCAAAAAAAAATTAAAGAAAAGCCAGAGCCCACCCCTGCAGTGACCCTGTCCCTGGGTCTCCCTACATACAGACTGCCAGCTCATATTGCTGGGCCTTCAGCCCTGCTGTTCCATCTAAAATGTTCTTTAGGGAACTGGTCCTGTTAATTACCACCCAGACCCTTCCTGACCACCTGACTTGGTCACATTGGTAGCCAATTGTTTCTTCATCTCTGACACTGACCTTGTCTGTCTAGGAGGGCCCCAAAACAAATGCTAGAGGCCTCAAATCTGGATGAGCTCTCTACTGCCTGAACCACACCCCTAGCCCTCTGGCTGCATTTCAAATAGAGTAGATTTTGTTTTGTTTTGTTTTTTTGTCTATACTGGCCTCAAACCAGTATCTTCCTAGCTTTGCCTCCTAAGTAGCTGGGTGTCAGGGTCTTTCATCTCTGGTTCCTCTCGATCAGCAGGAGGGAAAGGGTGAACACGCCCCCACCAGGATGAGCTGAGAGAAGACAGGGCCCACTGACCGCCCGCACCCAGCCCTCCTTCCCTGGAGGACCAACAGACGCATCAGGCGTCAGGCAGGTTCGTCAAGGCAGGAATTCTAACTCCCCTGAGGAAGTCCCTCCAGCTAATATTGGGTGCGGAGCCTATCAGCACAAAGGTGGGCAGGACAGGGAGGTCCACATGTTTACTCCCACTATAGGTCTCAGCAGAGTGATAAAGCAATTAACACATTTGTAACCAATGGTAAACAAGTCTTGGCATTGCCTTGCCTCTCAGCAGAAAGTGATTCACAATACCAATGATATAGCTCAAAGTTAGACAGGGCCTTACTCGGCTCCCACCAGCTGGGTTTTACAAGCATGAACCATTAGGCTCAGCTTCCTTTCCTTTATAAAATAGAAGGGAAACTGAGGCTATCCGATGCCACTATGTCCAGGTTTCCACCACAACTACCTGGCCAAACCCCCAGTGCCATTGGCTCCAGCCTTGGGGCTTGAATTCAGGGCCTGGGCACTGTCCTTGGACACGTTTTGCTCAAGGCTAGCGCTCTGCCACTTGAGTCACACCACTCCCAGCTTTTTCTGAGTATGTGGTACTGAGGAATTGAACCCACAGCTTCATGCATTCTAGGTGAGCACCATTAGGCTACCACTAGGCTGCACTCCTGGCCCCCAGCCCAATCTCAATGCAAGTTCCTGGAGCTTAAGGGGGACCCCTACCATCTCAGATTCCTCGTCTCAAAGACAGTCTCATCGTCGCTGTTCAGTGAGGCCATGTCGGAGGGGTCTTCTGTATTGGTCAGGAGCCCATATCTCCTTCGCTGTGGCTTTTTCAGCCTGCAGGTGGACCAAACATCCAAACATGTTTGTGATGTCTTAGGTACTGGGGACACCCCATCTTTTTTTTCTTTTGGTCTGTCATGGGGCTTGAACTCTGGGCCTGAGCGCCATCCCTGAGCTATGCAGCCTTGAGCTCAAGGCTGAAGAGCTCTACCACTTGAGCCACAGAGCCACTTCCATCACCCCATCTTATTTACCTCTGCCCCATAGGACTTTCCCATGCGACCTTCCTGAGCCCCAGCGCTCTGCTGCCAATGACCACCCCAAACTTTTGCACCCTAAAAGTCAGCAGAAGTATGATGAAATCATTGACCAGAACCTTGACAAACACAGGGCTCTGCTGGGCACACTGACAAAGTATTTGGCATGTGAGTCCGCCACAAGGGCAAAGTGCTCAGGAAGAGAAACTGGACTTTGCCAGGACGTGGGTCACTGGTGTGGGGCAGGGGACCGGCCTTAGTCTCATCTCTCTAGGGAAATGCAATGAGCAGAACCCCGAGGAAATTAGCAGCCTCCACCGACAGGTCCAAAGGGCTGTCTTTCACCGGGGAAGGGACAGTGAGCACTCCCCACATGGAGCTTCAGAGTGCTCTGGGTGGGCGCAGGGCAGTAGGAAGTTGCAAGCCCAGGGGTCAAGGTGGATGGCCAAAGCCACGGGAAGCAAAGGAGGCAGAATGTTATCTGAAGATGAGGAGCTGGAGTAACACTAGGGGACCTGCCGGGTCCATCTGGGAACAGCGCAGCAACACCCCTAACCAGGCTACACAAGCAAGCAACAAACGCGGAACCCGGCATCCACCCACAGAGGCCCCCTGCCGCCCCAATTGGCACTCGATGAACAGGCAGGCGTCTACGCCCACTCCGGGGGCGGGGCCCGGGCCCAGCACGTAACGTGCGAGGCGAGCCTCCATTGGCCGCGGGAGGGTAGTGGCGTGCTCCTGACGCACCTGAAGGCCCGGATGAGGAAGTAGAGCACAGCCAGGCCGCTGAGCCCCAAGAAGACGTAGAAGGAGCGCAGCAGCTGCGAACCGGTGGCGCTGGGTAGCCACGAGTGTGTGCTGTTGTGGGGGGCGCTCGGGTGGCTGCCATTGGTCGCGGCGGGCGGCGGTGAAGGCGTAGCCAGTGCAGGGCGCAGACTGGCGGGTGCGGGACCCTCGGCCCAGCACAGCAGTGAAGGCAGCAGCAGCAGCAGTAGCAACAGGAGCAGTGATAGCGGCGACGGCGGCGGCGGCGGCGGCGGCGGCACGCGAGACCCCATGGCCCGGCGGAAGCAGCGCCCCGCCCCCGCACGCGGCCGCCACTCAGGCGCGCAGGAGCGGAGTCAGCTAATAGCGGCCAGGGGCGGGGCCTGGCGGCCGGAAACGCTTAGCCAATTCCTCCCCGCCCCGCCGCCGCCGCCTCCCGGCGCCAGCTGGCCTCGCCTAGCGCTTCACCCGCCGATGCCGGTTTACGTGGTCACTGGTCGGAGCCTCGCGGCCTCGTCTCCTCCGGGGCTCTAGGCTTAAGACTGCACCTGCGCGACCACACCAGAGGACATCCACCAGCCGGTCCCGCACCCCCCGCTCTTCCCCCCACCAGGACGGCCAGGCTCAACGGAGCAGGCCTCAGGCCAGCGACTTCGGGGGCTCTTGCCCACTCTCCAGTGACTGCAGTCTCCACGGGGCTTTTTTTTTTTTTTTTTGCCAGTCCTGGGCTTGAGCTCAGGGCCTGAGCACTGTCCTTGGACTTTCTCAAGGCTGGAGCTCTACCACTTGAGCCTCAGCTCCACTTCTGGCTTTTTTTCTATGCATGTGGTACTGAGGAATCAAACCCGGGTCTTCATGCATGCTAGGCAAGCACTCTGCCACTAGGCCACACTCCCAGCTCCCCCCCCACACACACTTTTTTTTGGCCCCGTCCCAGCCTTGGATCTTTCTCAAGGCTAATGCTCTGCCAGTTGAGCCACAGCACCACTCTGGCTTTTTTTGTGTATGTGGCACCGAGGAATCAAACCCAGGGCTTCGTGCACGCTAGGCAGGCACTCTACCACAAAGCCACACTCCCAGCCTCCCACAAGGCTTTTTGGCTTAGGCTTCTCACCAGGTCTAGTTCAGGGCCCTGTTGTTACCACACTCCAAAACACTGACTCAGCTTTCTAGGTCACATAAAGCCCTTTATTCAGATTCTGTTTTCTACTTCCTGACAGTCCCATGATGGTGTCCCGCTGTGTGGGTCACCAGCACATGGTGGGTCTTCCTCCTGGACTGACTCTCCTGCACAAAGGGTCTCCTGAAAGGAGGAGGGAGGGATAAGGACAAGAGTGGCCCAGCAGGAGTAGACCTAGGAGAGTATGGGCTCTCCTTTCAGGGAGTTCCCAATACCACAGGGAAGATGCCTGGACTGGGGTCTTGGAGGGGCCAGAACAGAACCAGGTGCAAGAGGGCAATCCGGCCCAGGCACGTCCAGGTCCAGAGGGATGCAAGGCTTGTTCGTACATCACCCAGCCTGAAGGCACTTACACAGGGCAAGCAGAAGACCACTTGGCTGTTTCAGGCTCTCGTTCCAGGTAGATTCCCTTCTGGGACAGTGACCTGCGAGGTCATCGTTTCTCTCGGACAACCCTTCCCCATGTCCGGGCTGGGTGGTCTCCTTCAACCTGCCAAAGCAAAGGAGCATTACCCTGACATCCTTATACGGCTTATGGCTGCTCCCTCCTGACCTCCCCCACAACCTTCCACAGCACCTATGAGGGTCCCAAGCTAGTCACAGACTGAGAGATCAGACACCGTCATGGGCCATGTGCCCTGGACAGCCTGTGCCTTTTAGGATACAGCCAGTGCCACGCTCCACCTTTAAGCACAGCCAACTGCCCACCTGGGATGGAGCTGCTTATTAAGACTGCTGTGGGCTCTGGTTAAAAAACTAAAGGCAGCAACAGACATTAGAGAGAGCTACAGTTAGGTCTGGAGAAGACTGTCAACTGTGAGCTAAAAAGACAAAAGACAAGGTACTCAGTGGTCTCCAGTCCTGCTTATGGATGGATCATACTGTACCTACAAATGAGGTAGGACTGTGCCCCAAGCCACTGGCCAAACCAAGGCCAAAAAGGACCAATGGCTGGACCTAACTTTAGTTCTAGCTTGATTAAAAAAAGAAAAAAAAAAAAAGCAGTCAAAAGAACATTCCCAGGGTGATGACTTTTTAACTGTTTCAAATGAGCTCTCAACAGGAGGGATGCAGACACGAGCGGAAGGAGTTACCTCGAATTATAGGGCTATCTCCACAAATGAGCTAGCCAAGGGAGCAGCTTGCATCTCGGAGGTTCTGTTGGGCGCACAACACGTCTGTCCTCCGAGGGCTGCAGCTTCATAGGCTAGCAGAGAATGCTCAGAAGTCGTGAAGCACAGCAGAGCTAGCTAACCAGCCCCGGTCTGGTTGCCCAGGGGCATCCTGCTGTCTCTCTCTACCCTGCTGCTAGGCTAAGGCTGTCCGGTTAGCGTCAAGTACTGTGTCTACAAGCATCTACATCTCTGTTAAGCTGTCTATCCCATCAAGCCTTCTGGCTGCCACAACCAGAAGCCTTAGGGGCTGCCCTACAGTGGGCTGCCCATTCCCGTCACCCATCTGGCTCACTTAACTGGAGAGTGGCCATCAGCTGTTTTCAAGTCCCAACCCATGTCACTTTAGCTCTTTGCAGACCTCAGGTAGGGATCACAGACCTACACCTCCAGCTGCTCTGCCCTTGCTGCCAAAGAGCCTGCAGCTCACAGTGTGTTGTGCAATGAAAGGGAAATTGTCGGAGAAAGGTTCGTTTCACACCGTCTTTTAATCGGCTTCGTAAAGCCAAAGAAACTGTGTACAAGAATTCCTTAGCCACTGCAAATACAACATCGATGGAGTATGCACACGTCTTCCAGTAAAAAAGGACAATATAAATAAACATCTTCAAGAACCTCTTGGGGGACATCTGCATGTCTACTGGAGGGCTCACAGCACAATGGGCGTGCAGGCCGGGCTCTGGGACAGTCTGCGCTGCCCAGAAGGCGTCCTACCACGCTACACTCAAACATTACACTGAGTTGGAAAAAGCCACAGCTTGCTCAGCTTCCGACAGAGCGGATTCAGAGTCCATTCCAAAAGTAGGGGCACCCAACATCACGGGGTGACCTCACTAAAAAGAGCAAAAGGTAATACACACACACACAAAAAAAAACCCTAGAAACAACTATATATAGATTAAAAAAAAAAAACAGTAATCAAAACCCCACACAACCCCCAATTTCTTTTTAAAAAACCCATGGCTCATGGTAAAACAAAACAAAACAAAAATTTGAAGTGCTTTGCACAATGTTTTTAAACTGGTAAAAACGGATAGCACTCCTTTGAATAGGTCATGAGGCCATGTTGGGGGTCAGAAGCAGTCAGGCTGTGTTGACAAGATCAGAACTGAAAAGACTACAAAAGTGGGAATACAAGGTGTGTTCACTACACATGAACGATTCAGCGAAGCTCCCCAAATCTTTAAATATACAGCCATTGGAAGGACGATCTTGAGCAGGAAGGATTTTTACTCGTTGTGTGTAGCTGAGGACAAGAAGCAGGTACAGTGTAAAGGCGCTGAAGCACGCAAGGAGATGAAGCATCCACTCCCGAGCCCAGACCTGGATGGCGGCCCAGGAGCCTCCCCCCAGCCAAGGGAGGGAGGCTACGGCGGCTCACATGCACCTATACTGTCCTGTGCAGCCAGTGGCTCCCTTACTCCCTTCTCCTAGAGCTCACTCTGATTTGGCTTTCATGTTCTGCAGTAGAAAGGGTTTTGAGAGGACAGACTTCTTATGGATAAGCACTGACAAAGCTGAGCTGTGGCTGGGTGTTGAGCCTAAGGCACTCAGCTCAAGGAGGGCACAAGGATTCAATAAGCTCCCACTGGGCCACACGTGGCACCCTCAGAGCCAGACTTACCATAACTGTCATAGCTGTCTCGGTATGACCCACCGGAGCTCCTGTCACCGTAGCCACCACCCTGACTCCGGCTGTGGGAAGGACATACTGGTGCTAATGGGCTCCTCTTGATGATGCCCAACTAGCAGGAGGCTGGGACTGCAACCCTACAGCAGTTTCCCTTTAGAGTGAGTCCAGCAGCAGAAAGGCTGGAGTGCAGCTCAGTGGTAGGGCTTCCGCTAGCAAACTTGGGTACTGTCCCCAACATTTCATTCAGAAATCCCCAAAACA
This sequence comes from Megascapheus bottae, assembly GCF_031878675.1. Taxonomy (NCBI): domain Eukaryota; kingdom Metazoa; phylum Chordata; class Mammalia; order Rodentia; family Geomyidae; genus Megascapheus; species Megascapheus bottae. The sequence goes on from NC_143509.1 coordinate 26,608,133, forward strand.
TCACCACCAGCCATGCAGTCCCTGCATCCCTTCCACATGCCATCTCCCCTCTCCTCCCTGCTCACCCACCTCCTCACAGCTTGTCACCCCAGCTGGAGAACCCTGACACTCCCCCAAATCACTGTTAGGCCCAGAGGTTCCCAACCACCTCACCTGCTGTAGTAATCTCTGGAGCCTCCATAGCCTCCACTCCGGGACTCAAACCGGCTGCCCCCATAGCCTCGGTCCCCTCCCCCTGTAAAGAATAGTTGAGATGGTAAGGAGGGAGCACTAGCTGCTGTCAGCAGCACCCCCATCTACCCCCAAATACTTCAGTCACTTACCTCTAGAGAACCCACGGCCCCGGCCCCGACCCCCACGGAAGAAGCCACGACCTCCAGCAGATCCCCCTCGGTATCCACGGGATCGGTTGTCAGAAGATTTGCCAGCCTGGTCTACTCGGATCTGTCGTCCATCAACAGACTACAGAACAGAGAATGGCACAGGTTAGCCCATGCACTTGTCTTTAGGGGTAGCAAGAGTGGGCCAACACTCTACAATCCAGATCATTAGCAACCTCAGAGCAGACCTCACCTTCCCATTCATGGCCATCATGGCGTCCTTGGCATCATCAATATTTTCAAAGGTGACAAACCCAAAACCCCGAGAACGTTGAGTCTCCCTGTCTTTTACGACCACCACTGCATAAAAGAGAAGTCTGCAGTCAGCAACTAATTGTACCCACAAGCAAAAACAAGGACCCACCAGCCCTATTTAGCTTCCAGCCATGCTAACTTAGCCTTACCTTCAGAGATTTGGCCATATTTTGAGAAGACCTGCTCCAGAGACTGTTCATTGGTGTCAAAACTCAGTCCTCCAACGAAAAGCTTGCCTTCATCTGATGCCATGATGGCCTGTGGCAGACACCATTGAAAGTCTTAAGATTTTCTCCCCAGGGAAAAAGATAGTAGTGCCGGGAGGTGGGCCTGGTGTAATCAGGGCCTGGTAAAATCAGCCTGGGCAGTAAAGTCCGCGACATTTTTATCTGTTGTGGGCTTAAATGCAGGGTCTGAGTGCTGTCTCTGTGTAATTTTTCTCGAGACTAATAGGTCTATCACTTTGAGCCACAGCTCCACTTTCAATTTTCAAGTAGTTAATTGGAAATAAGAGTCTGACGGGGACTTTTCTGCCTGCACTGTCTCGGAACCAGGATCCTCAGGTTGTAGCTTCCTGAGAAGCTAGGATTACAGGCATGAGCCCTTAGTGCCTAATTTCATAGGAGACTCTTATCTCCAATTAACCACTGAAAAGATAGAAATGGAGTTGTGACTCCAGCGGTAGAGCACTACCCTTGGGCACAAAAGCTCAAGGACAGCACCTAGGCTTGGAGTACAAGGATAGGCACAAAAAAAAAAAAAAAATGGGGGGTGGAGATAGAACAATATGCTGTCCATATGTCATGTGTAGAAATGTAACAGTAAAGCATGGCAAGGTGGCTCAAGCCTGTAATCCTAGATAATCAGGAGGCTGAGATCTGAGGATAAAGGTTCAAAGCCAGACCCCCCACTAAAGACCGTGAGACTCTTAATCTCCAATTAACCTCTAGAAAATTGGAAGTGGGGCTGTGACTCAAGGGGTAGGTTGGTAGCCTTGAAGTGAAGAGCTCCGGGACAGTGCCCAGGCCCAGAGTTCAAGCCTCGGGAACCACCAAAAAAAAAAAAAAAAAAAAGTGAAACTCACGTCCGTGTAACTAAAATATAACTAAAAGCTTCATTCTTCACATTTTATACAAATGGCATTTTTTTGGGGGGGGGTACCAGTCCTGGAGCCTGAACTTTGTGCTTGGGCACTGCCCCTGAGCTTCTCTCTCAAGGCTCGTGCTCTACCATTTTCTGAAACACAGAAAATGGCTCCATTTCTGACCTTTTTGGTGGTTAAAATGAGATTAGTCTCACAGACTTTTTTTTCCTTTATAAGCTAGCTTCAAATCTGAGTCTTCAGATCTCAGCCTCCTGAGTAGCTAGGATTACAGGCATGAGCCACCGATGCTCTGCCCAGCTGCGGCAAACCTTTTTCTTAGCAAATACTAAAAAACACTTTTCTGCTCTTTTTTGAGAAAAGGTCTAGATTTGTAGCCTAGGCTGGCTTCCCACTTTGCAATACCCCTGCCTCAGTCTCCTGAATGCTGAGATGAAGGTATGCACTAGGATTTGTTATTGTTTTGGGTAGTACTGGGGCCTGAACCCTTACGATTGCAAGGTGGGAGCTGTACCGCTTCAACCACACCTCTATCCCTAGATGAACTCTGCCCTGCTCAAGTCCACCTTATTCCCCCTACACTGGGCGCTGGACCTCCCTGTTTCTTCACTTTGTCAAGAGGGAGGTGACATCCCACTTTTAACCACCTGATGTCCTGAGTCACTGGACCATAAGGTGCTTGAGATCACGGTGAAACATTCCCTAAGGGTGCCGGTCAGAAAGAAAGCGCAGAACTGAGTCTCCAGCAAGAACTATCTATAAAGCCTAGGGACTGGGAGGCCGCCCCGACCAGGGAGGGAGCCACGAGGACAGCAGGCATTTGGGGGCGGTGTCTACTTAGGGGGCGGGGCATGCCGATCAAAACAAAAAGTTTATTGACTGAGGTGAACCACTGTTAGGTCACTAAGGCCGGAACATTTGTCACTGCACACGGGGGACTGCCACACCTCAGATGCAAACTTGGCAGAGCAAAGGAAGAAAAGCCCTAGGACTTCAGAGTGCCGGGGTCGGGCCATCTTTTCCCAACTACTTCTCACCCCTCAGCTACACCGGACCTGGGAACTCACGCTTCCCGCTCCCGCCTCGGCCCCCCCACCCCCACCCCGGCAGGGCGCATGCGCTGCGCGGGCGCACCCTGCGCCATTCCATCCGGGTATTCGACGCTCCCGCCATTTCGCCGACGAAGCCTCGAGCTCGGGGCCGCCATTTTGCGGCAGCTCCCGACCAGCCAGCGGCCCGAGCTCGTGAGGAGAACGTCCTCAGGCCGCCGTTCGGCCCGGTCTCCCGCGCTGTCCCACGCCGCCGGAGAGGCGGACTCCACCCCGGGCCCGCCCCAGCCCCGCCCCCTCCCGGAGGCGTGCGGCCGCGGCACCGCCTCGTCTGGGTTCCACAGGCCGCCCGCAGTCCCGGGTCCCTTCGAGCCGGTGCCGCCAGGGCCCTCACCCCTCAGTCAAGCAGGTCCCTGACGCGGGCGGACACGGTACACAGACCCAAGCCTCCTAATGCGCGAGTGAAAAGGGGGGGTGCCGGAGCGTGGCCTGATATACACCGCCGCCGGGCCCCGCCCCCTAAGCCCGCCCCCTAAAGCACGCCAACCAATCTGAGGCCCCGGAAACAGCGACCGCGCGTCATATTCATGAGCTGGAGGCCGGGCTCAGCCTGGTCCCGCCTTTTTCCGCGCGCTGGCGCCGGGCGCCCTGATTGGTCCAGACGTTCTCAGTCCGCAGTCTCTCGCCGCGTGCGCCCGGGCGTGGCTGGAGAGCGGCGGGGCGGGGATGACCCACTTCCTGGTGCCCGCCTCCAGCCCTGCGGTGGGGAACAAAGGGCCTCAGGCCATCGCGTCCTTGGAGCGCTTGGACTGGAACCTCACCTCGATTGGGTGACCTTGCCCGGATTGCTTTTTAGACGGTCGGCTCATGGGAGCTCAACAGCTCTGCCGTACCGTACCTGCCAGCGCCCCACGACTCCCAGGGCCCCCAAGGCTCCTCCAGACCCTGGCTTCATGGGATGAACCAAAACACTCATCCCTACCTCAACATTTGTGTGAGCCCCAAGGTTCCTCACAGCCCCGAGAAGGAAATGTCGCTCCTTCTTTAATTCCTTGAGGCACCCAGTTTCACCCTACAAATCCCAACCAGCCTTCCATACCTAACGTGCGCCTGAAATCTGATTTCACCCTCCAGGTACGTCAGCCCTCCCTCTCCCCAGCAGTCACTTTGCAGGACATTGCTGTGACACCCACCTGAGCACTTGGCTTAGATGCTTTCCATGACATCATCCCTTGGCCTCCCCATCTACCATGCACTGCAGTCCTAGCGATCCCGGGGAACTCACACTCCTAGCCACCGGCCCATTCATTTTTCCTGTTTGCCTGGGTCTTTTTCTTGTCCTTTTGAAAGTAAAGGGTGTCTTCTCTTACCCTGGCTTCTGAGGGTTCTGAGATATGAGTGCACTTGCACGCGTTATCTCTCTATGCCAGTACCAGGATTTATACTCAGCCTAGGTACTGTCCCTTAGCTTTTTTTCCCCCTCAAGGCTGGCACTCTACCACTTGAACCATATTTCCGCTTCTGGCTTTTTGCTGGTTATTTAGAAATAGCTCATGGACATTCCTGCCTTGAAGTAGCTAGGATTACAGGTATGAGCCGCCACCATGCTCGTCCTGAGACATCTGTGATTACCAGCTTTGGAAAAGCACCCCTTAATACTTTTGATCACTCCCTGATACTTTGGGGCTCCTCAGAGCTGGGACACCAAAAGATCTGTGAGGGATCCTCCTTAAGATAAATACCCCGGACCTTTCCCTCTGTCCTGCCACATCTCTGCCCCAGAAAGTCTTAGAGGTCAGAGCTTCCAAAAAACAAATTAGGGAACTCGAGGAAGGGATGACTATTTTGCTGAGAAGTCCCAGCCCTCTTCTAGGCCACGGACTCAATTCCACCCCAGCAAGTCGAGGTGACCCAACTGACAGAGTGGGCAAGACCCCTCAAGGACCCTCCCTCTCCCAGGCGGTAGCTTGGTGACTCATAGCCACCCCCTCTGCACCTCGCCCCCCACACCACAGCCCTCCTATCCCCGTCAGCAGCAGCCTGCTGCGTCAGCCACTCACGCAGGGCGGTTATTAAAAGAGCAGAGAGACTTCAGGCGCTCGCGCTCGCGCTCTCTCTCTCTCTCTCTCTCCCCCCCCCTCGCCTCCAGTCAAGAGGGAGGGGCCCACTCACCCCTAGAGCCTTGGACTGCTGGCAACGCCCAGCCCTGGACTAGACTAGGTCCACCTTTTCCTTTCTGCTCCCTAGAAGAAGCGGCGACTCCTTTCCCTAGAGCTGCCATAGGGGGTAAGGGTGGTCCCAGGAGTTGCAGCTCCCTGGAGCATTCTAGTTCCTTGCTCTCTGGTTCGGGATCCTGCCTGTTCCTGGTTTTGTGGCGAGCCCTTGTGTTCATTCATTCATCCATCCTGCCAGTTATTAAGTTTACTACCAACGATTCCTGTGTGCGGGGCTCCACCAGTACCCAGGGCGGTCCCCAGAAAGGTGTGAACCCCCGACCACCAGATACCTGCTCTTTAGATGTCTGTTCCAATCTGTCACAGGTGTGTACCTGTTTCCTCATCCATGCCCTTGTGCTTACCCACGGTCTGCATGGACTTGTAACTTAGCCTGTCGCCGTGACCGCTGTCCCCGTAGGAGGGGGACGCGAAGGGAGACACTCAAGAAGCTGGCACCCCCCCCCCCCAGCTTCACCGCCCGCCTTCCCGGCCCTCCCCTCTGCCCCCCCACGAGTGATCGGGAGTGATGTCCGGCACGGACACCAGGGGGCGCCGCGGCTCCGCTGTGGCCCTGGCCGGAGCCTTGGGGTTGGGGCCCCAGGTCCCTGCCCTCCCCCGCTCCCCCCCCACACCCGTGCGGCCCGCCAGCTGGGGGGCCTGGCCACGCTCGGGAAGACCGTCCATTCTTTGCCCACCCTGGAGGGCCACCGTCGGCCGCGCGCGGAGACCCTGGAACCTCGCTCGCCGCCTCCCCCCTCTCCACCTCCCCGTAGGTGGCGGGGCGGGGGTGCGGCTCCGACTCGGCGCGCGGGGTGGGGCGGGGGGGGGGGCAGCCCGGCTATTCCCAGCCAGATCAGGGCTTCGCCCCTGCCCGTCGGGGAAGGGCAGTCAGCCCGGAGTCTCGGGTTCCGGTCTCCGCGTCCGCGCCCACCGTCGGCTTTGGGCCCCGTGGGCTCCATCACCAGCCCGTCGGCTTCCCGTCGGGCTCTCGGTGCAGGGGCCACCCATCTCCTGGATCCCCGGGGGTAGAGGGCTCCCCGGCCCTGCCCCGCCCGGGGCGTCACCATGGAGACGGGGGCGGGGCCCCCCGGCTCCCGCGCCGCCCACTCCGCCCTCCCCTGCGGGGCCGGTCGGCCGGACGCCGGGTCCTCCCCCGACCCGGGCTAATGACCAGGCGGGAGGCGGTAATGAGCGTCTAGGTCGGGGACAGGCGTGGCCCGGGATGAAAGGCGCGTGTGGGGGGGGCACCCCGGGGCCGCGTAATTACCGCCCCCTCTCGGCCAGGCGGGGGCCGCCACGGTGCACCTGGTGGCTGCCCGGCGGGGGCGCGGAAGTGGGGCTGTCCTGGCAGAAGCTCAGCCCGCCCAGCTGGCCCAAATCCTCGGGGCCGGGAGCCAGGGTGGGGGAGGCAGAGACTGCAGGAGTGTGCGTGTGTGTGCGTGTGTGTGTTGCCAGGTGTGGCGCACATGTGGGCCCGTGGGGAGGGGACTCATGGGGACAGACACGGGCAACCGACGGTGAGTAGGGGGGTGGTGGGGAGGGCCGATCAAGTGAGGCCATACTTGGGTGCGAGAAGGTGGGAAGGTACGGACGGACGAGGACAAGGTAAACACATCTGCTTGGAGGGGCCTGGTGTTCGGCAACACCGAGGGAGTTGGTTACTCCCGGGCCTGAAACTGTGCACAAATCCGGATGTGGGAACAGCCGGGGAACCAGGGCTGGGTGTGCGTGACTCGGGTGGGCTGGGACCCACAGAGCATATGTGCCTCTCTGCCTGGTGGCGTGAGTCATGTCCCTGGGGTGGGCACACGTGCTTTGGCGTCAGCTGCATCCTCTGGAGCTTCCCAGTGTCTGGAGACCCGAGTCCAGAGCAGAAAGGGTTAAGCCCGCCCTTTCCTGCTCCTCTTACCTGCACACTCCAGGTGGGCTCAGCTCCTTTGGCCCTCCTCTGAGATTCAGCCTCCAGCAACCCGTGGGAGCCGAAGAGGCTCCACCCTGCCTCTAGGAGGGGGTCTGCATCCAGGCCAGGCTGGGGGCACAGGCTGGGCCTTAACTTCAAGTGACTCACCCCTCCCCCCAGGTCTGACTCACAGCCCTGGAATGGGAATATGCAGGCTGCTCTTGCCCAGGCCAGGCCAGCCTAGCAGCCAGGCCTGAAGCAGCAGAGGGACGCCCAGCACATACATCCTGTGACACACACCACACACACACACATACACATGTGCACACCCTCCTCCTCAGCAGCAAATCTGCCAGCACACAAAGTCCTAAAACCACCAGGCACTGGTATCCTGTAGACCCTACGAGTTGACTGCAGCCCCGGTCCACAGCATACATATATGATTGCCTATGATGGGCTGTGGATAAGAGCCTGAGGGCACAGAGTGGCACATCAAAACATGGGATCTGGACAGGAAGCCTCTGAGAGCCCCCCACCCTGCTTGGTCTTAAGCTGTATTGCAGAGATATAGTTAATGGCCTGTCCACTGAGGCAAGGGCAGGATGGCACATGCATTAGGCAAGCTGGCAGGGACACCAAGTGACATTTATGCACATGGGATATGATTCCAGAGCACCTGTGACTTTCACGACCCCAGAAGCTGTCCTCAGTAGCTCACCCTGTGGGGACACAGGGAGATCATCGTCAGAGGCGGGGGAAACAGACTCATTCCTGTTCCACGGAGCCCATGGTGGCTCAGGTCTGTAATCAAAGACAATCCAGGTGGCTGAGATCTGAGGATCAAAGCCAGCAGGGGCAGGAAAATCTGAGACTTTTTAATTTTTTTTTCCCCCAGTCCTGGGGATTGAACTCAGGGCTTAGGCACCATCCCTGAGCTTTTTACTCAGCCACATTCCCAGCCCCCTGTGAGACTCAATCTCCAATGACCCACCTAAAACTTGGAAGGCAGGCTGTGGCTCAGAGTGCTAGACTACCAGCCTTGAGTAAATGTAGCAGCTCAGGAACAGCACCCAGGCGCTAAGCTCAAACCCCTCAACCAACAACAACAAAACAATATACTGTTATGTGGAAAATGTCACACATACCCCACCCTGCCACCTCTGCATCTCCTGGGGATACCACCTGTGGATGTACATGTTTACCTGAACATGTGCAGAGTAGGATGCAAGAACTCCCACCCAAGAGGCCCAGGGAACACCTGTCCACACACCCACACCTCCTGGGCCATCTCAGTCCCTCCCCGCTCCAGGGTCAGCACTAGCCTGGGGCTTGGCTATGCAGGTAGGTGGTAGCACTGGGCCCCTCTGGCGAAGGTTGCTTCATCAGAAGTGGGTGGGATTCTTGGAGCCTGCAGCTGGGAAATGTCAGGCTGGGAGTGGAGTGGGTTAAGGGTCTTCTGATTGTTCTCTGTTCTTAATATAAAGTAGCACTTCATAGAGAGTTGTTACCTTAATTGCCCCATTTGGAGTGTGTGTGCGCACACAGATGACGACGGTCCTAGGGCTTGAATTCAGAGCCTGGGCACTGTTCTTGAGCTTCTTTTGCTCAAGCTACATTCCCAACCCATTCGTGTGTGTGTGTGTGTGTGTGTGTGTGTGTATGTGTGTGTGTGTGTGATTAACTGGAGATAGTTTTATGGACTTTCCTGCTAGGATGTGCTTTGAACCACAGTCTTCAGCTCTCAGCCTTCTGAGTAGCTGGGATTACAAGTGTGAGCCGTAGGTATCAGGTTTGCACTCTATTTCTGACATTAACTCAAAGACTATTGGATGAGGCTGGGACTGTCTCTTAAGAGTAAGTGCCTCGCATGGATGAAGCCCTGGGTTGAATTCCTCGCTAGTACATACACAGAAAAAGCTAGAAATCGTACTGTGGCTCAAGTGATAGAATGCTAGCCTTAAGCAAAAGAATCTCAGGGACAGTACCTACATTCAAGCCCCAGTACTGGTCCAAAACAACCACCAAAGACTATTGGATGAACTTGAGCCAGACACTGGAGCCACAGCCAGAGCCCTGTGGTTCTTGGTCCCCTAGGTTACCCACCCGCCCTACTTCCCTACTGGTTATGTTTGGGGCAAGGGTGCTGCTGCCTTTCTTCAATGCTCGTTGCTGGGTGGGTCTTTCCAGCTGGAGTTTGAAGAGATTCCTTGACCTAGTGGATGCCAAACTTTAGAGGATCACACAAGTTGACTGAGAGGTCAGTTTACACCCGGTGTTAGGCACTCAGCTTACAGGCTGAACTCAGTAAATTGCCATGGTCTGTGGAGGGGTGTGCCAGTCCCCTGAGTATCTGGTGGCTATGGGGCCCTGTGTGGGACTGCTGGTGGGGTTTTGCTTCTCCTCCCTGTGGGCTGGGTGTGGGGCTTGCTGGTAGGAGGACGCAGTAGCAGCCAGCTGTCTCCGGCTGCCAGCGGGGTGACCGACTTCTCAGTGGGGGCCGGCTCCGCCCACATTCCAGAGGGGTTAGGGGTGCCCTGGTCTGCTCCAGGACCTCTGACCCCAGCCAGAGCCCATCTCCTCCACCCTGCACCCAACACAGCAGCTGGCTCCAGGGCAGGGCGGCAGCCAAGTTAGGAGGCTGGAAGAATGTGTGCGGGAGAAGGGGGGTCATGGGGGTGTGGGGAGAAGGGGGGGCTCCCCCAGAGAGGGAGCGGAAGTAGGGGAGGGGCCAGGAGATTGTGGGATAGCCAGAGAAAGGATGAAAATAGAGGGGGCTGGAGACACAAGACAGAAAGAAAAAGGCTGAGAAAGACAAAAGGAGGGTTAGAGAAAGCAAAACGGGGCAGAAAGAGGTTTTTTTTGTTTTGTTTTGAAAGCAGTCTGGGTTAGGAGTGCAGCCTAGTGGTAGAGTGCTTGCCTAGCTGGCATGAAGCCCTGGGTTCGATTCCTCAGTACCACATGCACAGAAAAAAGCCGGAAGTAGTACTATGGCTCAAGTGGTGGAGTGCTAGCTTTGAGCAAAAACAAGCTCAAGGACAGTGCCCAGGCCCTGAGTTTAATCCCCCCGGGGGGGGGGGGGTGGGAAGAAAGCCATCTGGAGGGAAACAGAGGCAGCTACCCATGGACTGAGGCGCTGAGGTGGAATGCAGGCACCCTCCCCCACCTGCTAAGCTGGGTGGCTCACCTGTCCCTAGTGTTACCGGAGACAGCCGGTTCTCTGCCTCCCCGGGCTGGGCAGCCGTGGGTGGGGCTGGAGTCAGGACTCCTGGGTTGGGCCCCAACGCCCAGGGCCCGGAGGGGCAGCGTCCCCGGCTCCAGTTCGGTAACTCCCATTCCCAGAGCTCAGAAGGAGAGGGCGGGATCACACTGGGCCTCCTGGGGGCGGCTGTGCCTGGGGCACCTTCTCAGTCCCCATCCTCCACCCCCCCCACACACGTGTTTTCTGGCCAGGGGCCTGGCTCCTCCCTGCTACCCACCCCCAAGCCACCTCCAGACTGTGGCCTTTGGCATCTCAAAATCCTACTTCCAGCTCCTAGTGCCAGTCTGTCATCACCCCAGGGGACTCCCCCCCTCTGGCACAAAGCCCTGACCCCCTGGTGACCTCTTGCCCGCCCACAACTGCCCTGTATTCCATGGAGCACTGCCCACCTTCGAGGTCACTCCTTTGGCTAAGGTCTCTGGTCTCTCACTTCTTGCCAACCCCATTATGCCTTGCCAACACCTAGTCTTTTTCACTCTCCAGGTTACCTCCGCCTACCAGCCTGAGACCCCAAGGTTTTGGTTACCATCTTTTTGCACCCAGCACAGGCTTACTCCTGTTCACTGATTTCTGCCTGCTAATGATCAGATTAAAACAAAAACAGGTCATCTACAGGGCTGGCTGTAGGTGACTCATGCCTGCAACCCTAGCTAGTCAGGAAGCTGAGATATGAGGACCTTTAGTTTGAAGTGAGCTGGGACTGGAATGCCTGTGAGAATGATCTTCAATTAACTACCAAAACGCTGGAAATGGAGCTGTGGCTCAAGTGGTAGAGTGCCACCATTGAGTGAAAAAGCTAAAGCACAATGCCAAGGCCTTAAGTTCAAGTCCCAGTTCAGGCACTTAGGCAACACACAACACACACACACGCACACTCACCCCCATAGCAAATTGGCAGCAACCTGGAATTCCTGCCCAGGGTCCTCCACTCTCCAAGCTCTTGCCCAACCCCATCAGCCAAGCTCTCCTGCAAGCATACTCAGACTCTTCCCAACCTTTCTCTCTCCCAGCAGCCCTTGCAGTTTCCTCCCTAAAGATCTGTAACTTCAGCAATACAAAACAGATGCACCTTCCCTGCCTCCACCTCCTGCAGGGCAAATGCTGCGATGATCCCTGGATTCGGCCAAGCATCAAACCACATCGCAGTGGTACCAGCCTCTGGTCTCTCACCTGCCCTTCCAGACCCAGACTTGAGGACAACCCTTTTAGGGTCCTTGTCACTTTTGCTTTGGATCCCATTTTTTGCTTTTCTTCCATGATCTTTACTTCCCCGCTGCTTCCCAAGGTACGCTCTTTCACGTTTATAGGCTCTGGTAACACTACCTTGGCGTGGCCCCTACCACAGGCACCCTTCTCCTCTTTGTAGAATAACACCTGGTAAACTTGTAGTTCTCCTTAAGAGCATCACCCCCAAACCCTCTCCTTCAAGGTCACCTCCCCTCCAGTGCTAGGACTCCTCCCTCCCTGGACCTGGAAACGGCAAAGACTGGGCAAGGGTCAGGTTAGGCCCAGGGATACAGGAGGAAATGTCTGGGCGCGAAGGGAGGGGTCACGTGGCATGCCCGTGCCAGGGGTCCACGTGCGGCGCCCCAGGTACGCCCCCTCTTCCGTCCAAGTTCTATCGCAGCCGTCAGGCCTCGACTACGTCTCCCACCCCCAAGTTTGCAGACGCTGGGAGGGGGGCAGCGTGGAGGTGCTGCTGCGCTTCCGCACTCGCGCACACAACCCAGGGAGGCTGAAATCCCGCCCACCAACGGCCACCTCGCGCTCCCATTGGTTCCTGCTGATAATCTAACCGCATGACCACCAATGAGCTTAATCCGAAAGTGGGCGGGGCCTGGGCTTCCCGACGAGCACACGGGGGCGAGCTGGGCGCTCTCTTCCCGGTGACGTCAGGCTCCCTTCGCGGCGCGTTGCCCAGGAAACCGCGTTTCCATCTCAGCGGGTTTCCGGGGGAGCATCCCCCCCCATTCAGCTTTTTCCTCAATGGGGGGGGTTGGGGGAGAGGAAACTGTGCAGGGGTGACCCCTCCTCCCCCTGCGGTCACCGCAGCCCCTTCCCTCTCTGAGCTCGGGTTTTCCTTTTCTTGCCTCCAAAGCACACGTGGCCTTGCCCGGGCAGGTGTGTGCAGACGGCTCATGGCTGGGGCATCCGGTACAAAGGACAAGAGAGTCTCCTTTAAAAGAACCCCCAGTCGGATCTTGACTGCTCCCAACAGTTGGTATTCCTCACCCTCCCAGAACAGAAGATCCTGATCCTCCATGTCTTCCAGCTCATAGCATTTTGCCTGCTTGGACCCCTTGGGGAGAGGAGACCAACATGCTGGGGAAAGGGTTTCTGGACAGAAGGGACACATCCTCCACCCTGCTGGGTTCAGGCAACCCCAGTGATTCAGCAAGCATTTCCTTTGCATCCTCTTTCCTCCTTCTCCACCCAGCTCTGGGAGGCAGATGGTGGCTGGGGTCATACTGCCCTCAGCCCTGACCTTCACAGCTTGGTCTTCACTACCCGCATCTCCACCCTATGGCTTTCAATACCGAGCTGACATATGTGCCCATTGACCCTGAGGTTTGGAGAGATGGCCTGATGGAACATCCGCCTTCCAATGGAGGGTGTGAATAACTTGAGTGACTAGGTGGTGGGAAGGGCAGAAGGCCTCGTGAAGATGTCACAGGCCTCGCATGCATCAGATGGGACTTGAACCTTCCTGAGGCTTTCGGCCAGGGGCTGAGGTCGAGGTATCAGGGACATCCGTAATTCTCTAGGCCAAGTGCTAATTTCTGCACCTCAGTTTTCTTCTCTGTGAAATGGGAGTACAATTGTTTCTAACAGGCTGTGGTGCCTGTTAAATGAGGAAAGACATGTAAAAGATTAAGAAGTAGGATGACAGCTCAAGTCTCTGCCCAGACCCAGAAGATATGAAAGTCGGAGTCCAAAAAGAACCCTAGTGGGCACACAGGGAGCTTCAGGCTGGTCAGGAGCAGAGGATGGGGAAAGGTGGATAGGACATGCCACAGTTCTTAAGCCAAGAGGTGAGCCTCCAGATGGGGCAAAGGCCTGAAGAACTGATCCATGACCCTCAGGGCTGAAACTGAATGCAATGCTAGGGTGTGTCCAGAGGGGCAGAGAGGTCACCCTAGGCTTGGTGAAACCCAGAGGCCTCTAAGTCCAGCCTGAGGTATGTCTAGATTTCAGAGTTCTGGGGGCTGGAGACTGTGGGGCCTGTCTCCCTGGGGATGTGGGGCCCACCTTAGTGGCTCCTCTCTGGCTGACAGTGATTTACCCTGCAGCAAGCCTGACGTGCTCAAGACTTAACTGTGGAGGTTTTCTTAGGGGCTAGAGAACCGTTCCTCACTAAGGTGGGGTGGAGGGGGAGACACGGTCAGGGTGTCTCTCGATACTGATTTCCCACTTCCCCGTTCTTTCAGCCTACGTTAGAGCCGGGAACCAAGGGGGTGGGGGGGAGGCAGGGAAGGCTCCACCCAGGGCAAGAAGCAAGACTAAGGCCCCACGCCCTGAGGGACTTCCGGCCTTGGGTACCAGGAAGTGGCCGGCCCCTCCCTCCCTCCGCCCCAGCAGTTTCCTGCCCTTCCCATAGCCACGGAGGGGGTGTGGGAACCGCGAGGGAGCCGACCACGGAGCTGTCCCCCGAGGTCCTTCCCCGGCGAGGGCGAGACGCACCCCCCACCCCAGGAGAGCAGGCGGGGACAAGACGTGTGTTTCATTTTCTGTTTATTACTTGAAATCACGGTGCTTGTGTAAGTTTTTTTTTTTTTCAATTTTATGTTCCATACAGGAGACTGGCACGGCGCCAGGACCCCCACAGCCCAACCCCGAGGGTGGGTAATGCTTTGTTTTGGGGGGAGGGAGGCCCTGAGAGGGCAGAGGGCTGCGGGCCGGTTCCTGTCTGGGGCCTCCATCCTCATACCCATGGAGGCACAGACGTTATTTAAAAATCGTTAAAAAACAAAACAGAACACACATTTAAATAGGTATCCAAGACAGTTTTTCAAAAAAAAAAAAAAAAACAGATGCACCCCTTTTTCTTTTTTTTTGTTGTTTTTTGTCATTTTTTGGAAAAAAAAAATAAAACAAAAAAATAAAAACCAAATCCTCGACCTCTACTCTCCGGGACCCCTCCCTACCCACCCCCCACAAAAAATTTTACAGCTACAGTTAACACATGATGTTCACATCTGAAACCATTAACTTTCAACACATAATGGGAGGGGACGGAGGATCTGCGGTTCAACTACAAGAACAAGAGGGGTGGGGGGAGAAGACAGGTGGGGCCAGGACAAGACAGGCAGGGGTGGGCAGGGCCCAAACATCCCATTATCATTTAAAAAAAAAAAAAGTGAATGGGGAGGAACAAAACAATTCCCACCCCTATTGAAATGGCCCCAGTAGAGGGGACTTTCTCCCCCAGTCCCTGCAGGCCTAGGGCCCTTAAGCATGAGCAGTTGGGGAGGGTCCAAATTAGACCAGCAGCAGACCCCCATGGGGGGGGGGTTAATGCTACACAGCGGTGCCCTAACTCTGGGCATTCACAGCTCAGCACCCCCTCCCCATCCTGGCTGCAGGTTGAACCTCTCCCCCCCACAGTCCCCCATAGCTCAGGTTGGGCCAGCCAGGAAGAGGGATGGGGTTTATCGCCCCCAACATTTCTCTCCTAGTTTCAAGAGATTTCCCAACCACTATTGGCTCAGTCAGAAAATTAATAATCTATAAATAGTCTCCAAGCTCAGGCGGAGGGGGGTCAGGGGAAATAGGGAATGGCGGGCAGGAAGGGTGAGGGAGGAACAGCAGTCATGGCAGGGTGACCACAGAGGATGAGCGAGGGCTGTTCCCAAGCAGCTTCCTTCCCTGGCAGACAAGGGGGTCTCCTGTCCCCACCTAACCCAAGACAAAGGGAATGGACTCTGCTGGAAACAGCTTTCAAGGTGGGGGGGGAGGAGAAAACGAAAAAATGGACAGATGTGGAAAAACAGTCCCCTGTGGGCTTCCCTCCCTGGTGATGTGGGTCTCTCCTTGCTCGTGGCCCAGTGGGTGCTGGCCCGGGGTGGAGGCCAAGGTTAATAAGAAGGGGTGCATGTGGGCGCTCCTCTCCCTGCCCCCTCCCCTCATCTGTAAAGTGCATAATGAGGCGTCTACATTTTTGACTTAAAACCTGAATCGGGTGTTGGGGGGGGGGGGGTGTGGAAGGCGGAGGAAGGCAGAGCGGAAGGGGGTGGGGGCGGCTTCCTGGTCTCCTCTGCTCTCAGCCATCTGGAAAGACTGCTACATATTTGGAGCTGGGGAAGGTGGGAGGGAAGGACCCAGCGCAGAGGCCGTCAGAGACGGTGAAGGAGGAAGAGGTGGGCATGTGAGGAGAACGCAGGAGGTACAACCAGGGTGAGAATTTTTTTTTAAAGAAAAAAAGAAAAAAAAAATTCAAAGGCTGGTGGTGGGTGGGGAGGGAGGTGGATCACCTGCCCTCCAGAGCTGGGCCACTACGCATGCGCACTCGGCATCCCCCGGGGCCACTGGGCCCCAGGGCTCGGGTGTGCGGAGGAGCCGGGGACAGCCAGATCCTAAGCCACCACGAACTCCGATTGGATGTCGGGGTTGACTTCCGGCTTCCAAACGGAGTCCTCGAAGTCAAGGCCCAAGCCGGCAGCCTCGCTGGGGCTGCTGCCTCCTCCACTGCTGCTGCTGTCGCTGCGGCCAGCCTTGCGGCTGGGGGGCCAGTGGTAGGGACCGCGGGCGTCCCGCCGGGCCTTCCTGCGCATGCGTTTCTGCTGCAGCAGGAGCTGAAGACGTTCCACCTTGCAGCGAGTGGCACGGTTCTCAGTCTGCCGCAGACGGTCGCCTGCAAACCACACAGCAATGTCATCCTCGAGGCTCTCCTCTCCCCTGCCCAGCAAGGGCATGGAGAGAACATGCTTTCTACCCTCTACTTGCTGGGGTGTGCCTTGAGGAGGGTGGGCAGGATGGTGAACCACTTCTTTTACAGATTTTTTTTTTTCTTTTTGCCAGTTCTGGGCCTTGAACTCAGGGCCTGAGCACTGTCTTTGGGGCTTTTTCCTCAAGGCTAGCGTTCTACCACTTGAGCCACAGCACCACTTCTGGCTTTTTTTCTACTCCCAACCCCTTTTTACAGAGTTTTTCAAGGAGCTAGGAAAGGCATTTGGGCTGTAGATCATCAATTGACTAAACGGGGCTTTGAATGCTTTTGTTTTTGGTCAGTCCTGGGGCTTGAACTCAGAACCTGAGCACTGTCCTTCGGATTTTCTCAAGGCTAGAGCTCTACCACTTGAGCCACAGCACTACTCCTGGCTTTTTCTGTGTACTTGGTACTGAGGAATTGAACCCAGGTCTTCGTGCACGCTAGGCAAGCACTCTACCACTAGGCCAAACTCCTGGCTCCTGGATTTTGCACTCTCATGTAGCTAATTTTGGGACCTGAGGAGACACTGGGGCTAGTGCCTGACTTGCCAGCTTTTATGAACAGGGCTGTAGATGTGAACACATTCCATGGATGGGCACAGGCTGGGCAGAATGGTCACCACCATCCAACAGGGCATTGGGTCAGGAACAATCTGGCTGTTCGGAAATGGGGGGAGGGTATTTCCTGGCCTTTCCAAGTCCTTACACATTGGAAGGCCCTCTGAACCCGCCAGGCAGGACTGACTTGGCCATTCATAGAGGTGCCAAATGCCATCTGGAGATGGGGGCTGGGTGGGGGCAAAGAGGAAGTAGGGCTGGAGCCCCCCCTGGAGTGCACAAGGACACTTTGTGTCCAGATACACACATGCCTCCTTCTCTTCCAGACTGGAGCACACCAGGAGAAGCAGCAGCTGCAGCTCCTCTGGCCCCTGGGTGGCTCAGCTGCTCCCACAACCACCAATGTACAACAGAGGGGCCTTGAGAAAGCAGGAAGGTGGGTGGGGACGTGAGACCCCCAGGATGGGCACTCACCCGGGGGCTTGCACATGCGGATCTGGCTCTGGCCCTGCAGCAGAGAGGAGGGGGACGTGGCCGCCAGCTTCTCACAGGAGGTAGTTTTGGGGGTGAGGTCAGGGGCTGGTGAGGCAGGTGAGCACTGGGCATGGCATCGAAGCTGGGTCAGCGAGGGGGGCATGCCCTGGTAGTGCCGTGTGGCGCTCAGGAGGTCATTGAGGATCTGTAGTATCGTGCCAATGTCACGCCGGGGCCTCCCACTGCTGTCCTGGCAGTTGGGGTGCAGCGTGCCTGCAGATAGAAGGGGTTATGAGTGTGGTTATGGAAACAGACCTATGTCCATCTCTCCACCTAGTCAGGATCACTAGGGCAAGAGGGACATGTGTCCTAGAAATTCTGTCCTGTGGGGGGGGGCATATGTATGACATAGGCCTTGGGGTAGTATCTGAGTGATTGTTCAAGTACTGGCATATACATATAAACACCTGTGGCTTGACATGTGACCTCATACTGGTGGTGGCTCACACCTGTAATCCTAAACTACTCAGGAGACTGATCTAATTCCGGCCAAAGAAAAGCGGTGAGACTCTTACTTCCAATTAGCCAGCAAAAAAGCCAGAAATAGAGGTGTGGCTCAAGTGGTAGAGCCCTAGCCTCGGGCAAAAAAAGGTTAAAAGACAGCACTCAAACCCTGAGTTCAAGCCCTGGTATGGGATCATGGGTAGCAGTATAGACATCATCATGTGACACCTACCAGAGAAGGTCCCTGAGAAGACCCCGGGAGCATGGTTCACAAAGCTTTCAATGACTGCGCCAGGCTTGCGGGAACGAGGGGTAGGGCTGCTTCCTGGGGTGGCTGTGGCGCTGGCTCCAGGGCCGACACTGTTGCTGGCTGATGGGGAGCAATCCATCTGCTGCTGATGAGGGGACAAGCATGTGAGTGTTGAATTCAGGATTTGGGATATTATTACCCAGAAGTCTTCACCCATTTCCCCCCCACCCCCCAGATTACAACCAAGGCAGAGAATCACTAAAAGGAGCCCAGGGTCCAGAAAGAAATAATAATCCTGCAGCCTAGGATGAGAGCTATCACCCCATTAGTCCAAGGTCCAGACATAATCTATCCAACCCAGGGTCAGGGACAGCCCTTGATACAAAGGATAGATGTATGACTCAGAGCCCTTGTCCTCTCCAATTCCACCCCTGGAAATTCCAAGGACAATCCTCCCTTCTCACCTCAGGGCAGGTGGTCGAGGCGGCGGCATGGGATCGGAAGGACCCAGCTGTGACTGGTGAAGGGCTGGTGGGTACTGGTGGGACTCGAGCAGTGCTGGAGACTGGCCGGCAGGGAGAGGATACAGGGGTGGTAATGTTGGGGTCGCCCCGAGCAGCGGCGGCTGCGGCGGCTGCAGCCGCAAGCACATGGCGGTGTTGCAGCGGGGCATGCTGGGCGGCTAGCTGCAGCTGGACAAACATCATGTGATCTCCCACTCGAAGAGCCAGCGTCAATGGTGATCGGCCAGACAAGAAGTCACTGACCTGCAGAGAAACAGGCCCTTCAGCCTGGGGGGGGCCTCATTTGTGAGGTTCCCCAGCTCAGCCCAGCCCGGCTCCCCAGCCTTGTGTGACCTGGGGCCTCTCGCCGCCCCTCTCTGGGCTCTGGGGTCCCTGTCGTTGCCACGGATGCTTAAATAAAATGAATCTGTATTTCCGGAAGCCTCCTCTGTCAGCCCGGCCCGGCCCGGGTGCCGCTGGGGGCTGTGGGGGACAGAGGCGATGAGACGAGGAGGGGACTTAGCCATCCCTGGCTAACTCTTAAGGGGAAACTGAGGCCAGAGGGGGCAGGGCTCAACTGGCATTCCCTGCCCTCAAAAAGCCCTCACCTCACACCTCATCATGTGTCCAGTCTTCTCAGACTGTGCCTATGGGAGGGGGGGGTCATCTCATCTCAGGCCCACTCCCAGCTAAGTCACCCAGCAAGTCAGTAGGCGGAATTCTTGGACAGATTCTTCCCAGCTAACCTTTGCTTTCTCAAGATAAATATTTATCTGTCCTGGGCGGGGCAGAGGCCAAGGGGTGGCCCCACTGCTGTGGGAAGGGGGCCCCTAACTAGGTCTCTGAGGAAGTGTGTCCCCAGGGCCCCCTTCCACAAGCCCTGGTGAACATGAACCGAATGACCTGCCCCTACTTTGTGGGTGGGTGGACTCATGGGTGTATCTGACCCATTTGAACTGTGCCCCCCCCTCCCTTTGGGGCCAGGCCAGCGCCTTGTTCTCCCCAGGGGCCGGGATGGGGGGGGGACTGGAGGTTTCTGAGAAGTGACATAGACTTGATGACTCAGAGCGACTGCCTCCCAGAACTCCCTCCCTGGTCTGCTCTCCGCTGGCAGCTGCTGGTATAACCTCAACTTGGGGGCCCATAGGAAGGGGGCAAAGAGGATGAGTCCCCACGGACACTAATTATACAGCACCCCTTTCTCCAGACACCCCTTTGTAAGGAGGGCCCAACCAGCTGAGTCTCTCCTTCCACCACCCTGCAACTTCCCTCCCCCCTTGGGGAGGGCAAATGGGCGGGCATGATTATGCCAGGCGGGGAAACAGCCCTGGGGAGCCCAGCAGCTCTACCCGGCACACTCCCACCTCCCTCCCGAGGCAGGCACCCAGGGAGGATGTGAACCAAACATGCCTGGGGGCCCAGAGACCTCCCCCTGCCAACCACAAGCCCCATAGGCAGCCAGAGGCTTTGTTCACACCTGCAGCCTCAACACCAGCTCCTGGGACCCCTGGCTTTTCACCCACTCAGTCCCCACCCATATGCATGGCAGACCACCCAGCAACAGGCCCTGCCTAACCCCTCCTCCGCACCTCACTCACTGCTCTGCTCTGCTCGCCTCAGCAGGCAGGATACTACACGTTGGGAGGCAAGGGGGTGAGGGCCTAGAGAGGGAAGAATCTGCCACCAAGGCTGCTGGGCAGGTTTCCTGTGGCCAGGCTGGGGAGGCCCTGGAACCTGCCCACCCCCTCACCAGGGCGGGCAGCAGCCTGCTTCCCCCACCCTGGCAGTGGAGGATTGCTGAGGCCTGTGTCACTCTCCTGGGAGGTGGCCAGGGGCCGAGTTTGAGGAGGGCCTTACAGCAGCCAAGAAAATGAGGAAAGGAGGTGGAGGGGAAAGAAAAAAAAAAAAAAAGCCCTGAACAAAATCGGGAAGCAGGGTTAGAGCAGCCCCAGCCTCCCTCCCCACAGCTTACTAAATATTTTCCTAACATCCTGTCTATGCCTCCCTGGCCCTCAGGCTGGGCGCCCTTGCCCCTCCCCCCTGTCGAGTTAGAAAACAAAGGCCAGAAAGAGGAGGGGGGGGGGAGTAGTGTGTGATGAGGTGACTTCACACCCTCTTGCAAAAGGGGTCACCCCGGCTGCCCCTCCCCACACTAAAATTTGCTGGTGGCTTTAAGGAGAACTCATTTTTCCTTTTTTAATTTGGTGGTGGGAGGGGTCTCTACCAACAGGGATGTACTGAGAGAGTGGGGATACAGGCTAGGCCTGGAGTGCGTGGGCCAAGGTCACCCTGCAGGCAGGCAGGCTTGTGAAAGCTGGGTTCCCTCCCCCCCACCCCATGGCAGCCACCGTGGGAGAGAAAGCCCTCAAGGTCAGGTGGTGAGTACTGAGGGGGGTGGTGGTGGAGGAAAAGGAAGCAGAGTGACCAGGCCAAGCTGGCATCCAGGCACGGTGTCCCCTCCCCTCCCCCACAGGACACTGAAGAACCACTTCAAGCTCTCCAAGTGTTCTGGAGTCTCTCCCATCCACAGGGGCCCCACCAGAGGTGGCTGTGGATAGAAAGTGCCTGGCACCCTCCCCTAGGTTACGAAGGGTCTGTTGTGTGTCTTACCTGAGTCTCCGTCAAACTCTCAAGGGCTTGCATGACAGACTGCTCCGGCCTTGAGGCCTGGGACTACAAAGAGAGGGAGAGAGGAGGGCCTGAGTGTGGGTTTGACACCGTGGGCTTCAGCATGGGGTGGGGGGGGCCCTGCGCTCTGAGGGTGGGCTGCTCTTAGAGATGGACTGCTGCACTAGGGGAGAGGTGGTGGTGGCCCGGCACCCGGGGAGGGGGCACCCTGCTTGTGTGG
Organism: Megascapheus bottae; assembly: GCF_031878675.1. NCBI lineage: Eukaryota > Metazoa > Chordata > Mammalia > Rodentia > Geomyidae > Megascapheus > Megascapheus bottae. Next base: position 26,629,359 of record NC_143509.1, read on the forward strand.
GGCCTCCAGGGCAGTCATTTACCATGAGGCCCGCTTCCACGGTGGGTACCAGCGTCAGCTTGCTACCATCCCCCACGCCGAACTCCTGCAGCTTCCCCGAACTGAGCCGGCTGGGGGTAGGAAGGAAGAGGGTGAGACGACAGAGACAACACAGGGACGCGGAAGCGGGAGGCTGCGGGGGAGGGCAGTGCGTGCGGGAGGGGGGGGAAGGCCAGAAACGTCCTTCCAACCCCCATCCCCTTTTTCTGGTTTCCAGATCCTAGACTCTGAGGCGTGTGCGGGGAGGCTGCTTGGTCCTAGAAGCCCCCACCCCCCACACCATACTGGTAACTTAAGACTTCTCTTTCTCAGGAACCCCCAAACTCCTACTAGATCAAGCACCCCCCCCCTTCTGCAGTTTATAAGGCACTTTCACACCACCTGAGCTCCAGGGTGTCCTTTGCCACCCACCCCCGCGCCCCCAGGGCCAGCTCCTGCCTACAATTCCCCAAGTCCTGCTAGAGCTCGTCTTTGTGGGCGCCACAGGGCTTCGGCCCTTAAAGAGGCCTTCGGGGGCTGCGCCGGGCCGGGCTCCCCCTCCTCCCACCCTCCCTAGCGCAGGCCGCTGCTGCCGCTCAGACAAAGGAGACCCTCCCCCTCCAGCCCCTCCCCCGCTAGGGCCCCTCCGCCGGGGATGGACACTGCGTGTCCCCGGAGGCCCGCGGGGGGAGGCCTCCCCGGCCTGGAGGCGATTTAAATACCAAGGGGGAGGGGGGAGGCTGCGGGGAGCGCACGGTGGCGAGAACAAAGGGGGGCAGAGACGCAAGTGGTAGGGAGACAGCCAGACGCAGAGGGGGCAGCCGAGCAGATGCAAAAGACTGTGAGGACGCGGGCACCAGAGGGGGTGGCTGCGACCCCGCATTTGCGTAGCTAGGACCCCCGTGATGTCCTGGGGCGCCTGCCTTACCCACCGCGGGGCGGTGAAGTCCACCGCGGCGCCCCCGCCTTTGTGCGGCGACCCCGGGCGGGGGAGGGGGGCCCAGGCAGGCAAGGCCGAGCAGAGGGCGCCCGAGAGCGCGCAGCGCGCCCCCGCCCCCCGTCTGGCCGCCCCCCCCACCCGTTTCCCCGCGCGCGGCGCGCTCTTTGTTCCCGCCCGGGGGCCGGGGCCCGAGGGGGCGGCCCGGAGGGAGGGGGGGCGCGAGCGGGGGCGGCGCGGGGTACCTACGTGTCTTTGTGGAGTAGCGCCAGACGCTCCTTGGGTACTTTGAGGCGCTGGGACAGCCGCTTGCGCAGCCCCTCCACCGTTTCGTCTGGGGGCACCGACAAGTCGTAGCGGGTCCCTGTCGTGCTGTGGATGGCCAGGCTCATGGGCGATGCCTCGGCCGCTGGGCCCAGCTCGCAGGCGCTGCCGGGGGCCCCGCGCCGGCAGCTCCGGGCGCCGCCGGGCTGCGGCTCCATCCCCGGCGCGCGCTGGGGGGCTGGGGTTCGCGGGGCGCCGCCAATCCTCGCCGCGCCTCTGGGACCTGGACTCTCCCAAAACGGGGTCCTTCCTCTCTTGAGTGTTTGGGGGCGGGGGACAGTGCGTTTGTCCCTCGGGAAGGTCCCAGCGGTGAAAAGCGAGTCGGAAATTAAAAATCCGAGTGGCGCTCAGAGGTCGCGTCGGCTTCTCGGGTTGCGCCCCCGGGTGGGGTCTGGGCTTGCAGTTCCTCCGAGGGCGAAGGGTGGCGACCCGGGTGCGGCGCGGGTCCCTGAAGGGGGGCTGCCCTGGCCAGGCGGGCTCGGTGCTTAAGCTGCTCGGGTCGCGCTACCCGGCGCGTCCCCTCCCTTAGCAACAGCCGCGGCAGCCGCTGCTCGCAGGATCTGGGGGTGAAAGTAACAAGAAAAAAAAGTTATAATGTATCAACGTTCCAAGGGGCGGGGCCGCCGCCCCCTCCCATTCACTACTTACTCCGCCGGCCGGGCGCCGGCCAATCGGCGCCCGACGAACGCCCAGTCGGCTGCGCTCCCGAACCAATGGGAGCCACCTGGGCACTGCCCCACGTGGCAGCACGCCCCGCCTCTCCCCCCGCCCCCGTCGGCAGACTGCCCAATAGAAGCACGGTGAGGGCGGGGCTGGCACTGCACCCCCGCCCCGGTCCGCGCTGGGAGCCATTCATAAGGCCCTGAGTCCGCAACAAAGGGCGGGCGGGCCCTGAGGGGCGCAGGACCCTGGTCTGAGGTCCAGCTGCCTTCCCTTAGGGCCTCCTAGGGGAGCGGCCTTGGGCGTGGGGAGGGGGCGCCGCGGGCCATTGTTCCTAGAACTGGGAGAGGCAGGAAGTATCGGAGCCTCCCGGTCGGTTAGGTCAGGGAACTTGCAACCAGCGAAAGCCACAAGATTGAAGTCTGCGCGCCTCGTGGCTAGAGTCCCCGACCGAGAGGCTCACGAGGACTGGCCAGCCGGTCGCCCTGTCCTCGTGGGTTGGGTGGGCGTGGAGGCCTGGGCGGGGCGCATGGCTAGGGTGGGGCCCGTACCCCGTGACGTGGCCACGACCGGGGGCGCCTGTCCTGAGCCAGTGCCACCTTGCGTCCCAGCAACCCGCCCACCCCCAGCTTCCCATCCCCCTCACCCCCCCCCCCACTCCCCACACACCCTGGGACGGGCCCGTTTCCCGAGAGGCGCCTGCCCGAGCCACGACGTGACGCGGCGTCCCCGGCTGCGCCCGCGCGCGCCGCTCCGGGCAGCGGTGAGTCAGCAGCTCCGGCGCGCCCTCTTCTGGCATTGCCAGAGAGCGAGGCCCCGGGTCCCGGAGGAGGGGGCGCCGCACGGCAGGGCAGGGGAACGGGCTTAGGGATTCCAGGTCTGGGCTGAGCCCCGTTGGGGGACTATTGAGGCGTCTACACGCCAAGGATAGACTGACAACACAGTGGAAGACACTGAGGCCGGAGAGGCAAGTAGTTCAAGGTCACTGGCTCGGAAGGGGGAGTGCCCCGGGGGCGGGGCGGGGGCTGCAGACCTGCCAGGGCGGCGCCGCCTGCGGGGAGCCCCTCCCACTCCGTAGCCGGGGTCCCAGGTCTTTGGGACCCCAAACCCTGCCCGCCCCAAGAACAAAGAAAAGTAGGGAATCCCATACAATCCTGACAGGACCCCTCCCAGTCCCGTGAGGTCCCGCCCCCCACTCACCGGACGTGGCAGTTCTTGGGTCCCTACAGTTCTGAGCGACCCGCGGCGGGGACAGAGTGTGCAGTGGCCAGGCCGGTCTGGGGCCGGGCGGGCGGCCCTGGAGCCTTTATCCTCGCCCGCCTTCCCTCGGGGTGGAGTTTGGGCGGGTAGGGGGCGGGGGCCGGGCAGGCGGTGACGCAGCTGGCCCCCGCCCCTGCTGGCTGGCCAGGGCCCCAGGGCAACGTCGGCCCAGGACACCTAGCTCCAACTTCGAGCCTCAGTGAGGTGAGGGGGTAGCACTGAGCCCGGGTCTTTAGGCTTTTGCTATGGACCCAGATGCACCCTGAGACAAGATTTGAGGGCGTCCGGCCGGGTTCCCAGCCGCGCCCCCTTTCCTGCCAGCTGGTGCTTCCGCCTGGGGGCGCCCGTGTTGGGGGGGGAAGGGAAGGGGGGGAAGGGAAGGGGAGGGCTGAGTCAGCGGCCGCTGTCCAGGAAAACAGGCTGGAGTCACCTGCCAGGCAGCGGGGTGCCCCAGCTTGCTCCCTGGTAGGCTGCCCTCTTGCATCCCTTAACGGTGACCTCAGAGAGCATTTCTGGGGAGATTAAAGCAGCACGAGGCCTTCATAGTCACCACTGGCTATGCTGTGTGACATAGGGAAGAACTGGCCTCTCTGAGCCAGTTTCCAGGAAGCGGAATGAGAGAATCCAAAGAGGTTTGTTGGGATGTGCTGCGCTTGATGCTCTCATCCCGCTCATGATGCCACCCTCCCTTAGGGGTGGGCAGGCAGACAGCACTCTGGGGACCAATGCTGTGAACAAAGACTAGAGCTTGAGTGCCCCGGTTCTTCCATAGGTGGCCCTGCTTTCCCAGGATGATCCTGGTTGGTTGTGGAGCAAGGCTTTTCCTCTGTCCCTTCTACCCAGAGAAGGGGGGACCATGGGAACTACCCTACCTCCTGCCCACTTATCTCATTCCAGCCTTTATCTAGCCTGTCCACCTCTATCTCCACCCTTGCCCTAAGCGCCCCTCCCAGAGCTGTTTCCTTTCAGGTCTCCTTTTGGCTCCCACCCCACTCCCTTTCTGCAGCTCTGACTCCCCACCCTGAAGCAGGTGTATCCAGGCACTCCCAGCTTCACAAGGATCAGGGACCGGCCAGGGGAGCTGCCACAATGCTTGGAAGGGGTTGGGGCTGGAGAGATGAGTAGGAATTTGTCACAGAGGAAGTGGAAACAGCTCGGCCACTGAGTTGTAGCTCAAGGTAAAATAGTTCAGAGTTGGTGATGGGAGAGGCTGCTCAAGGGTCTTTGGGCCCAGGACCTGCTTATTTTGCTTCCAGAAATCATAGTGGTAGCAGAAAAAGCTGTGCATGTGGGAACAAGGGACCTAGTGCAGGTCCCATTCCCAGGGCTAGAGTTGCTGTAGAGTGAGCATGATCATTTGCTGGGACCTTGATACATCTGTCACGCAAATGCTGTGGCCTCAGCCTGGTTGGAGTCTAAAATTGAGGAGTTGAAAGCTGGGCACAGTGGCTCACACCTATAATCCTAGCTACTCAGGAAGCTGAGATCTGAGGACTATGGTTCAAAGCCTGGGCAGGAAAGTCCAAGACTTTTTTTTTTTGGGGGGGGGGGTGGGTCATGGGGCTTGAACCTGGACCTGGGTGCTGTCCTGGAGCTCTTCAGCTCAAGGCTACCGCCCTACCCTAGAGCCAAGCCCCACTTCCCTGTTTTCTAGAGGTTAATTGGAGATAAGAGTCTCAGGTCCTTTTGTGCCCAAGCTGGCTTTGAACCTAGATCCTCAGATCTCAGCCTCCTCAGTAGCTAGGATTACAGGAGTCAGCCACCGCGCCCAGCTTAAGTCTAAGACTCTTATCTCCAATTTACTACCAAAAATCTAGAAATGGAACTATATCACAAGTGGTAGAGTGCTGGCCTTGAGCAAAAGAGCTCAGGAACAGTGCCCAGACCCTGAGTTCAAGCCCCAGGACTGGCTCACATACACACACACACACACACACACACACGCACACACACGCACACTACACACACAGTACCAAGTTTAGTGATACCCCAGCTTGCTTCTGACTTTCCTTCCATGTGGTGTCTCTGTTCCTAGGTGAGTAAAAACCCAGAGATATTGGGGAAGGGTCAGGCCTTTGTGGTTCTACCAGGCTTGGGACCTGTCCACCCTCCAGGATGCCAGCCCTACAAAGGACAGAGGGTCCCAGTTGTGAAGTACGCTAGCTTCAGCTAGAGACAGGAAGCTCAGTGAGTCTCCTCCCACTGGGCCAAGGCCAAGCTGAGCTGTGTCCTTAAGTCTTATTTACAATGTCCTGGTGGCCTGGCCAGGACCTGGTCTCTTTGCTGAGGGAGAGGGTGGGGCCTACACAGGAAGGCTGCATCTGGGACTCTGAGGCTATACCTCTGGGTGAGAGCTCCTGGGGAAGGGATGGGCCAACCACTTGCCTTCACACTCCAGATGTGGACCCACGAGTACTATAGGATCTTCTGACTGGAGACAACCCCAACAGTTTCATCCAGGCCTGGCATGCACCATGGGGAGTCAGTAGCACGGGGCTGTGACGAAGAGGGACCGCCCACTGGTGCACTCAGGCCACACACAGGCCTGGGGGTGGATGCCAGGTCACTGTCCTGGCTCCAGTGACACAGGCAGGGAGCAAGCCCTGACTCCATATACTCACCCTGCTGGAATCCCCTCCCAGCCTCACTGGGGCAAGGTGGGAGTGGGCAGGAGGCCCAGACCTAGTCCCCCAGCCAGGGCAGTGCCTGGTGCCCCAAGGTTGCAGAGGAGGTAGGGCAGTTCCCAGGCAAGACAGTTCCAGGGCTGCCCCTAGCTGAGCTCACCCCACCTCATCTGGGACTAGCCAGGAGCCTGTGTACCCACAGAGGTGCCAGCACCAACCAGGGATTTTGGGCAGCTGGCCAGGCTAGGGCCACCCACAGTCCGGGTGTGCCCAGGGAAGGGCCTCTGTGGGAGCAGATGAGGACCGCCTCTTCCCAAGGCTGGCCAGGGAGGGGCTAGGAAGCCACTGAAGGGAGGGCCTGATGTTATTTGTGGTCAGGCCTCCAGATCTACAGACCCAGAACGTGGCATCAGCCCCAGCCCAAGCCTAACCCCAGTAGCTAGGACCACACCTTTCCCTGCCCTCCATCCCACCCTTGGTCTCAACCCTCACCCAGCCACACCCTGTGGGAAACATGCCCAGCTCCCTGCCCACCCCACCTGGCCTGCCAAACTGTGCCCCTGAACCATGCTTTGTACCTCACCCACCACCAAGCCCTGTGGACTGAGGACACACAGGGAGCCCAGCCTTACTAGATCCACAGGCTCTGATTCACATGAGGAACACAGGAGACTGAAGGGGGGGGAGTGTGTGTGTCTGACCTCTTCACCTAGGTAGAAGTGAGGACACCAAAACACACAATCAAGTTCCTGGTCTTTAATTGGGGATGAGGCTGGGGCAGGCCCTCTGTACAGGTGGCATAGGTGCTGTAGGTATGAGTGGCAGCTCTGCAGTGACAGGGGTTGGGGCAGCCAGTCAGGTTGAGAAGTCTTTAGGCAAGCCCCACCAGGTCTGTGGGGGTCTGGCACTGTGCCGCCCCCTGGTGGCCTCTTCACTAAACTGCATGGAGGAGGAAACTCATGGGTTTTTTCAGACCACCTCTCTAAGTAGCCTGGACCTCAGGGGAGCTGGTTCCACCTGTGTGGTACACACCCTCCTTGGCCCTGGGCCTCAGTTTCCCTGCTGATGACAGGCATACACCGACTACTCCAAGGCCTTCACCAGGGCCTCGTTGGCCTCGATGCGTATCTGGATCTCTGCCCGTGCAGCCTCATCTGCAGCCCCAGACAGCTCAGACTGCGCCTTCTCCAGATTTGCCTTGGCTGTCTGCAGAAGGTGAGGAAGGGTGAGGGCAGAATAGACCCAGCTGGCCACCTGCCCTTCCATGGCCAGCAGGTTCACTCCACACTTACCCCCAGATCCAGCATGTCCAGTGTCACAGCCTCTTCAGCCAGTAATTGCACGGAGGAGTCAGCATTCACCGTGACAGAGCCGCTGCTCACTGTGGGAAGGGGGAGCAGGAGGCAAGGCCCTCAATCCACTGTATCCACATAGCATCCTGGTGGACAACCTGAGTCCCTTGGTTTAGAGCTCTACAAGACTGGGGTACCACAGTGCCATCTGTGTGCCACCTTCTCTCAGAAATATAATGCAAGATATGTAGCAGTGGCTCACCCTTATAATCTTAGCTACTTAGGAAGTTGAGATCTGAAGACTGCATTTTTTTGTGTGTGTAGGGGGTGGGTCATGGGGCTTGAACTCAGCCTGAGTGCTGCCCCTGAGCTCTTCTGCTCAAGGCTATCACCCTACCCTTGAGCCAAGCCCCACTTCCCTACTCTAAAGGTTAACTGGAGATAAGAGTATCAGGTCCTTTTGTGCCCAAGGCTGGCTTTGAACTTTGAACCTGGATCCTCAGATCTCAGCCTCCTGAGTAGCTAGGATTACAGGCATGAGCCATGGAGCCCAGCTTGTATTTTAAAGCCAGCCTGGGCAGAAAAGTCAACAAGACTTCTATCTCTTATCATCAAAAAGCCAGAAAGTAGAGCTGTGGCACAAGTGGTAGAGCACCAGCCTTGGGCAAAAAAATGCTAAGGGACCTTGAGTTCAAGTCTCAGTACTAGCCAAAAAATTCAGATTACTTGATGGGGCTAGATACCCACTAACAACCTATTCTTTCTCCAACCTGTTCTTTCTCCTTTCCAATATGTAGTATTGTGGTAGCTCAGTGGTAGGTGTTTGGTTTTTTTTGCATGAGGACCTAAGTTTAAATATGTAACTGTGTGGTAACTCGCCCTATGTAGAAGAACTCTCACTTAAAAAAAAAAAAAAAAAATGCTGGCTGGGAGTTTGGCCTAGCGGTAGAGTGAGTGCTTGCCTAGCATGCATGAAGACCAGGGTTCGAGGTTCGATTCCTCGGCACCACATACATAGAAAAAGCCAGAAGTGGTGCTGTGGCTCAAGTGGTAGAGCACTAGTCTTGAGGAAAAGCCCAAGGACAGTGCTCAGGACTTGAGTTCAAGCCCAGGACTGGTAAAAAAAAAAAAACAGAAATTTGCCTAGCATGCTGATAGGTTCTGAGTTTAATCTGTAGTACTCTGAATTTAAATAAAAAGAGAGAAACAAATTAACCAGGTGCCAGTGGCTCCTGCCTGTACTACTAGCTACCACAGAGGCTAAGATATGAGGATCCAGGTCCCAAGCCAGCCCAGGCAGGAAAGTCCATGAAACTCTTATCTCCTAAATTAATTACCAAAAGAGCTGGAAGTAGAGCTGTGGCTCGAGAGGTAGAGTGCTAGCTGGGTGAGGTGGCTCACACCTGTAATCCTAGCTACTCAGGAGGCTAAGATTTGAGGATCAAGGTTCAAAGCCAGCCCCGGTAGGCACTAAAGTCCATGAGATTTTTTTTTTTTTTTTTTTTTTTGCCAGTCATGGGCTTAAGCTCAGGGCCTGAGCACTGTCCTTGGGCCTGAGCACTGTCCTTGGACTTTTCTCAAGGCTAGAGCCCTACCACTTGAGCCTCAGCACCATTTCTGGCTTTTTTCTATGTATGTGGTACCGAGGAATCGAACCTGGGTCTTCGTGCATGCTAGGCAAGCACTCCTGGCCCCATGAGATTCTTATATCCAATTAATCACTAGAAAATGGAAAGTGGGGCTGTGGCTCAGAGGTAGGGCCGCAGCCATGAGCTGAAGAGCCCAGGGACAGCGCACAGGCCCAGAGTTCAAGCCCCATGAGCCCCCCACCCCAAATTAAAAAGAGGTAGAGTGCTAGCTCTGAGCAATAAAGCTCAGGGGAGGGCTGGGAGTTTGGCCTAATGGTAGAGTGCTTGCCTAGCATGCACGAAGACCCGGGTTCAATTCCTCAGTATCACATTCATAGACTAGAAAAAAAAGGGGGGGCAGAAGTGGTGTAGTGGCTCAAGTGGTAGAGCTCTAGCCTTGAGAAAGCAGAAGAAGAGTGCTCAGGCCCTGAGTTCAAGGACCAGGACTGGGAAAAATAAAAAGGGAGGGGCTGTCCCAGATTGGCTCCTTCCCACATATCACCACTCCTCCCCTGCACCTCTCTATTTTGTTCTAGCTCTGTGTTCCCCACTGTCTTAATGCTGGCCAAATCAGGCTGAGTTCAGGACCACTTGTATGCTTCCTACCGTGTTCTAGGTCACTCCATCAGTGTCTACATACCAACCTTTCCTTTTCTCAAGGTCTCAACTGACACCAGGCCTAGTGCCCCTCCACCCCAGTTCACTGCACACTGACCAAAATACTTAGTGGTGGTACCATCTTCAGCATGAACCACCACCAGCCCGGGTCGCAGGACCTGCAGAGTGGGTACGTGGGATGCCAAGATACCGAAGGCACCAGTCAGTGTGGGTACATCCACTTGTCGGACGTTGGCCTCGTTGAAGAACACCTGGAAAGGAAATCGAATTGTTGCTTAGCAACTCTCAAACATTGTTCAATAAGACTTGGTCTTCCCTGCTGTGAAATGGGACCCCGAATGGGCAACACAAGCTCTTGCTTTGCTCTTCTATATAACGGGAATGCCACAGCAGAAAGCCACCCTATAGATGCTAGCAGGGTGCAAGAGAACGTCTCGATTGGAGGCATCGGGCTTCAGGAGCAAGTCTGGTTCCAGAGAAGGGAAGGGGGGGTGGGGGGCGCAAAGGGATGCAGGATAGAGGGTGCAGGGTGGAAGGCAAGGGTACAAAAGGGGTTCCCGCGGGGGTGGGCGGGCTTCTGGACCCCACGAGGGCGGGCGCAGATCCGCGAAGGGGTTGAGGAGGGTCGAGTACCGGACCACGGCCTAAGAACCCGATACAGATTGCCGGGTCCAGCGACCCTGCGGGTTGAGAGGCCTCGATTCCGGGGACGAGGTGCGCAGGCCCGGTCCGTTGGGGAAGGGACGCGGCGGGTGGGACAGCGACTGCGCGGGGTCGGACCTGAGTAGGTGAGGCGAAGGTGAAGGACATCTGGCCCGGGCCTGCGGCGGGGGCTGGGGCGGCGGCGGCCTCGGCGTACGCACGAGCCTGGCGTAGGAGGCGGCCCAGGCCAGGGCGGCGGAGCAGTACGGACGGAAGCATGGCAGCGACGGCAGCGGCGGCAGACAGCGGTCTCCGGAGAATGGACTCTGGCGGCACCACGGCCTTGAGGGCTGTGAGGACAACGCACGGGGGATTGTGGGAAGCACCGGTCTGGCCAGCGCGCATGCGCACACTACGACTCCCGCGCCGACGTCAAGGCCCGGGAGCAGAGCATTCTGGGGGTTGTAGTTTCATTCCCGCTCCAGGGCCAAGCCACCTTTGGAAAGAGTCCGTGAATGCGGGGGAGGGAAGGGAGAGTGTTGCGGATAGATGATTCTGCGCAGGGAGGACTAGAAACCTGCACCGAGCGGACATTTGAGCTCCCAGGCTGCTTGGATGTCTTCCATTGGAGACCTGGGGTAAACAGACTATCCCGCTCTGGAACAGGAGAGGAGGGTGTTTAGCAGGCATTAAGTGACGTCACCAACCAGCAAATCTGTTGTGTGTTGGGTGACGAGTACTGAAATAAATATAGGACACCAGCTGAATGGGGGAACGTGTTGGGACACGAGCGAAGGTTCGCAGCTGCAGATGCAGCTGTCTGGGAAGCCAGCCTCCCAGTCTGGGTGAAAGCCACGGCCGCAGCGCGCGGCTGGCGCGGGTCTGGCGCCGGCAGAGGGCGCGCCAAGCCTGCAAATGCACTTGCTGCTCTCCACCGCCCCCGCCGCGCAGCCCCCGCAGGCCTCTGACGCAGGAGCGCGTGCGCGGGCGGCTCGGGGGCCCCGCTGACGTCAGCCGTCACTGCGCAGCCTCGTCGGCGGGTATGATGTCATCGCACTGCCCCCTCGTTCATGCAAGTCCTCGATCCACAGGCTGGGCTTTTGGCTCCCGCCCCCTCGTAATTATCATTTGCTCCTCTGCAGTGTGGAGAAGGGTCACAGAGGAAATGTGCGTGTGTCGGGGGATGGGGGGGAGGTATTGTGAATCCTTGACATTGCTGCAGGGGAAATGGACACATCTTTTTCTCCCGCCCGTCCTTGAGCTTGAACTCAGGGCCTAGGCACTGTCCCTGGGCTTTTCTCAAGGCTAGCACTATATCACTTGAATCATAGCACCACCGGACTTTTTCTGCATATATGGGAATCAAACCCAGGACTTCATGCATGTTAAGCAAGCACTCTACCACTAGACCATGGCCCCAGCCCTCTCCTTCATTTTTTTTGGGTGGGGGGGTTTGGTCATGGGACTTGAACTCTGGGCCTGGGACGCTGTCCCTGAGCTCTTCAGCTCAAGGCTACCGCTCTATCACTTGAACCACAGCACCACTGCCAGTTTTCGGGTGGTTAATTGGAGATAATACTAACACAGACTTTAGTGCTCAGGCTGGCTTTGAACTATGATTCTCAGATCTCATCCTCCTGAGTAGCTAGGATTACAGGTGTGAGCCACCAGCACCTGGCTTCTCATTCATACTTGTGTGCATAATTTGCACAGCTGGCCTGACACATATCAGAGGCCCCAGACCAGTGCTCTGGGGAATCACGTAGGGTGTTAATCTCGATGGCCTAGACAGTGTGGGAGTTATAAGGGTTTAAAGGGCAGTGAAAAGCCTTATCTCTTTTCCTTGCTGCCTCTATCCCTGTACTTATGGTGGCCTAACTATGAGGAAGCAAGAATTAATTAGTGGGTTCCCCAAAGGATTACTGAATGACGTCTCAATCCCCACAGGGGAGGGCAGCACCCTTGCCCAGTTCCCCAACCTGGGATGATTTGGAAATTCTATCCTAATCCCTCCACTTGGCACAGCCATCATGGCCACCATGTCTGACTTCGATGACCCGTGCCCCCTCTTTCTGCCTCACTTCAGCTAGGAATGTCATAAAAGCTACAATCTAACCGTGAGTACTACAAGGCTCACTGTGGCATCTGCTTCTTTTTGTTCCGTGCTAGACCACCTTTTCAGAACATTTACTCATTTGACTACTAGTCAAGGAGCACACAAGTCCATTTCCGCTAGAGTCATGATCCTAGCCAGAACCATAGGAAGTTCCTGCCCCCTGTTGAAATTATTTTAAGAAGAAAGGAGTGGGGATAGGGATGACATGGTTAGATTTGATCGAGTATGTTATACTGAGGTATGGAAATGTAACAACTAACGTACGCTAATAAGAAAAGAAGAAGTGCCTGCCTCTGGAGTTCTTAGTGTATGTACTGGGGCCAGACAATACACAGGAACACTTGGTGTTAGGGCCACAGAGAGAAGCAGGACTGGAGTTTGGATGGTAGTTGACATAACAGTCAAGAGATGAATGCCTCAAGGCTAGAGCAGTAGCCTTGAGCTGAAGAGCTCAGGGCCAGTGCTCAGGCTGAGATCAAGTCCCTAGACCCAAGTCCATTGATTTCAAAGGTTTTGAACGGGCAAAATGAGACAGGAAGTAGATTTGTAGGTGCTAAGGGTGGGACAGACTTCCTTTTGGGGGTGCCACAATATCCTGGGATTAGGAATATGCAACTCGTTGTACACTTTTGAAAATGCATTTGAAACTGCTGGCTAGGGATAGTTCTAAAGTAAAACCTGTGCTACCAGAAATTAACCAAAAGGGGCCAGGAGTGTGGCCTAGTGGTAGAGTGCTTGTCTAGCAAGCATAAGCACCCTGGTTCAATTCCTCGGTACCACATACATTTAAAAAAGTCAGAAGTGGTAGAGTTCTAGCCTTGAGAAAGTCCAAGGACAGTGCTCAGGCCCTGAGCTCAAGCAAAAAAAAAAAAAGAGAGGGGGGGGGAGAGGGAGAAAGAGACAAATCCTGGGATGTGTGTCTGCTCCACACTTGAGCAAACTTGAACTCAGGGCCCCAGGCACTCTCCTTTAAGCTTTCCACTAACTGACACTTGAGACACAACTCCACTGACTTTCCTGCCTAGGCTGGCTTCGAACTGAAATTCTCAGCGTTCGGCCTCCCGAGTAGCTTAGGATGACAAGCATGAGCCACGGCTGCAGCCTCGCTGTTAGGATGAGACAATTCTTGGATTGCAAGCCCAGCACCCAAGAAAGGGAGTTGGTTTTCGGTGGGCTTTGGGCTAATACAAGTCCCTCTGGAGGAGCAAGTCCCAGGAGGAGGGGTGCAATTTGAGTCCTGGGGGGGGGCTGAGTACAGTTCTGAGAAGCCACACGTATGATCGGCTCCTTTGCTGTATCATGGAACAGGGTGTTCCTGTGAGCCCTTCACAGAGGCACGGGGAACCCCGTATTAGGGAAACAGGTACCTCGCTCTCCCCACCTCCACAGTCTCCATAGAAGAAGCGCTGTCCACCCCCCCAGTCTCCATAGCCCTGGGCCATGAGATACCCCTAAAAGAGTGAGCGGAGGTGCGGTGGGGGGGGGCGCGAAGCCATCCGTTTCCCTACCTGGGCTCTCAGGGGCCCTGCGGAGCTGACAACTGGGGAGGGTAAGTCACGCAGCCCTGCGGGGTGTAGGGGGGTGGGGGGAGAGGGGCCGGGCGGGGGCGGCTGCGCACCGGGAGGGGGGCGCGAGGAGCGCAGGCTCCGCCCCCCGCCCCCGCCGGAAGGGAAGGGGAGGCGGTGTCCAGAGCGCAGCCAGCCAGACGCGGCGGCGAGAGCGGCGGGGGCGGCTGGCTGAGCACCGGGCGGCACCGGGCGCCGCGAGCGGGCCGGAGCGGGCCGGCCGCCAGCGCGATCACGTGCGCGTCCCCTCCTCTAGCGCTGGCTTCCCCCGCGCGTCGCGCTCTCCATTCATAAATTCACCGTCGGCTCCGAGGCCACCGGGTGTCGGAGCCAGCCCGGAGCGCCCTCCCGCCGCCCATGGGCCGCACGCTCCACCGCTGAGGTAGGCGCGGCTGGCCTGGGCGCGGCGGGGCGGGCATCGGGCGGGCCTCGAGCGGCCGGGGATGGCGGCGGGCTCCGGGGCCCGCCCTGACTCCGCCGGATCACCCGCCCCGCGCTGCGCCGCTGCGCGCCGCCGGTGGGACGGGAGCGGAGGAACCGGGCGGGCGGGGATGGCGGCGGGGTGTGTGTGTGGAGGGGGTGCTGCGTGGCTTTGCATCCAGTCCCCGCGGTGGCAACCTCCGGGAGGATCTTCCTCCCCGCCCAGGTCCCTCCCTGTACCCTCAGTTTACCCTGGTGAGAACGGGCAAGGGCGATGGCGCTTCCATCTCCTTGGGGGGTGTGGATGAGCCTGGCATTGGACTCTCGGCTTTTCACCCAGTCTCCCGGCCGGCTGCGGGGAGGGGGGGTCGTGGTGGTCCCCCATGGGGTCCTAAGCTGGGACCCGGTGTCTCCGTGCCACCCCCCGCCCCCGGAGCCCACCTTTCCGGTCCGGCCTTTCCCATCCATCTTTGCCGGCTCCTCCCGTGCCCATCCCTACGTCCCTGCCCCACCCCCTCCATCCTGAACTCATTTGCCGACCTACATCTGCGCCCCCCCCCAGCCTCTCACCCGCAGCGTGGGGCTTATCGAGTCTCCCGGGGTACCTTGCCTTTCCGTTCCGTGGGCCTCAGCCCCCGCCCCCCACCTCGGTCCAGCCCCAAAGGATTGGGTCTGATGACGCCCAAGCTTGCGCGTTCCTTTGCGTTCGTTCAGGAAATGGGTTCTCGGAAGCGCGCACACGCATCGCCAATTCGGGGATGTTGGCTGCAATGCCCTACCCTCAGCCCCCCTCCCTCCCCGAGCCTCAGTAACGCTAGGATAGATCAGGTGCAGTTTTCCCCGGAGGGCTTCTTCCCCCACCCCAACTCAGTCTCTGCCTCAGTTTCCCCCATCCTAGGAGGCTGTCCGTGTAGGTCTAGCTGAGCACTTGCAGACAGGCCCAGCAGCCATCTTGCTGGCGTCTTGGGGCGCCCCTGCAGGCAGCCTCCCCCGCGCCCTCTCCTCCCCCGCCTTGCTCTGCCTGGCAACCCGCCCCCCCCCCAAACGCAGCCTGCGCACTGTTGCCATGGGAACCAGATTCTTCAGGGCAGGAACAGATGCGCCTCTTTTGTCCTTTCCACTCCCACCAGCGTGGGCAGAGGGAGACCTTTACCTCCTGAGTCGTGACTTGGGGGTTACTGGCACAGCCCCTCCAACTCGTTTGGCTATGCATTCTCTTATTAGGACAATCCTTTTCTCTTCCTAGTGGGCAAAAAATAAAAAGATATTTGGGGTACCTAGGTCTCTGTTGATTAGGTACAAGTAGTGTCCTTTTTTCTCCAGGGGGTGCTTTCCCTTTCCTGGGCAGGGCTCCTGGCCCATGTTACCTTGCTAGGCACCTTGCTAGGCCGGCCACACCGGATGGGGAGGTGGTGGTTGTGATAACAGGCGCACACGCACATGTATGAACGCGCGTGCGCACGCGCACACACACACACACACACACACACACGCACACACCTGCCTAATGGGAAAGATGGCAAAATGGAGATCCCCGGAGAGACGCTCCCCCCCACCCCCATGCCAGGTGCTCACGAAGCAGGGTCCCACCTGCCCATGAGTCACCACTGGTGTGGGCAGTTCTTGACAGAGCATGGGGGGGGCGCTCATTTTCCAGGGCCTCCTGTGAAGGAGAGGACAGCTGGTGGCAGAGCAGGGCAGGCCCTGCCCTCTTCAGTCTCAAAATGCAGCCCACTGCCACTATGGCCACAGCCTCCACTACCACTTCCACCGTTGCCCTGACGACATGGGACAACGTCACCATCCGACCTACGGTGGGTGACCTCTAGGGTGTTATGTGGCAGAGGGTGGGGTGGAATGTTAGTTCCTGATGGCGCCTCGTGTCTGTCGGCAGGCTGAGCCAGACCCCATCCTGGATAACTACGTGCTTCTGGTGGTAGTGATGTCACTCTTTATTGGAGGCACCCTGGTCGTTCTGTCTGGAGTCCTGCTGCTGTGTAAACGCTGTTGGGAGGTTCACCAGCGCTTCAACAGGTACCAGGGGCAGGGCCTCTTGAGCATGGGGGTCAGGGCCATCCTCAGACCCCAGACTTCTCTCTCACCTGCTGTTCTTGGTCAGGGCCATGGATGAAGCAGAGAAGACCACTACCACCTACCTGGACAACGGTACCCACACCACCCAAGGTGAGGAGCCCACCCAAGCCCCACCACCCCATCTGTCCATTTGTCCGACCGCCCGCCCACCCCTTGGCCACCCACCCGCCCCCTGGGGCCGCCTGACCGTCTGTGTCTGTCTGTCTCCCCCACCAGACTGGGCGCTGCTCGATTCCGACTCATCTCTGTTTCCTTAACGCCCAGGCGTAGGTGGGCACAGGCGCGTGCTGAGCGAGTGAGTGTGTGAGCAGATGAGCGAGTGCCCACCGCCCCTCCCCCGGCCCGCCCCGTCCTGCGGTCACTCGGCCCCGCCCCTCCCCCATCCCTCCCTGTCCAGCGGGGCCTTCCCTGGATGAAGCGCGGCCCACCCGGGGCCCACCCTCTCTTGGCTCTCCTCGCAGACCCCGACTTCAGGGGGGAGGACCCCGAGGGCCAGGACGCAGAGACCGAGCGCTTCCTGTCCACCAGTTCCACCGGCCGTCGGGTCTCCTTCAACGAGGCCGCCCTCTTTGAACAGAGCCGGAAGGCGCAGGACAAGGGCCGCCGGTGAGGGGGTGGGGCATGGGACGACAGTCCAGCAGAAGTTATGGCTACTTGGTAGCTGAGGCTGGGGTGACAGCAATGTGCCAAACAAGGACCTGGGCTCTTGCATCCAACAAGGTGGACAGCCAAGAGCAGGGTCAGAGCAGGAAGTGAACTGACCAGTGGGTGTTCCCTGTAGGTACACCCTGACAGAGGGGGACTTCCACCATCTTAAGAACGCCCGCCTCACCCACCTCCACCTGCCACCGCTGAAGATTGTCACCATCCATGAGTGTGACTCTGGTGAGGCCAGCTCAGCTGCTACACCCCACCAGGCCACTACCCCTAAGGACAGCTTGGCCATTTTCCAGGTAAGGTCCAGGGGTACCAGCCAGCCTTGGTTATTCGGTGGGCAGGTGGCTTGGGATTGGTTGGGCTGGATCCATCTTGAGGACAGGTGAGAATCCTGGCTGGGGGTGGCTGTGTGGGGGGGGTGGCCAAGCCCAGCATGCTCCCAACCCCCCATCACCCACCCATGCACTTTGACCTGTCACTGCTTCCTCCCCCACCGACTCTGTCCCACAGCCCCCGGGGAAGGCCCTCACTGGCCGCTCCGTGGGCCCTAGCTCCGCCCTGCCAGGTGACCCCTACAACTCGGCCGCAGGCTCTGCTGACTTCTCAGAGATCAGCCCCTCGGCATCCAGCGACTCTGGGGAAGGCACCTCGGTGAGGCCTCCCCTGAGTTTCCCAGGGTATACAGAGAATGTGGGGGGGCTCCCCCTCCCTTCCTTCCCCATGGTCCAGAAGGGAGGTGAGCTTCTGGCATTGGCCCTCGTTTGGTCTTTGGGTCTTTGCATATGGGATGCAGGATGAGATTGCGCTGCCGAAGGGCTCCCTGGGGTCCAGTGATCATTCAGGTTGCTGGAGAGGGTGAGACAGTGCCCACCACCACGCCCAGCCCAGAGAAGAAAGCTCCCTCAGTATTATCTCTTGGATCTTTCTGGCCAGGGTCCTTCCCCAGGTAGAGGCAGGACCAGGGCGAGCAGAGGTAGCTTGAGGTGGGGGGGTAGGGTGAAGTATCAGTGAACAAATCTCAGCCTTGGGGATTAGCAGGTCATGCATCTTTGTCCCAGTGGTGGGTCAGGGTGTTGAGACTGTTGACACCCTGGTTGGGGCTGGCCCACAGGGCCAAGGGAGGAGACTCCATGCCTGAGAGCCATCCCTGTTTCCTCCCAGTTGGATGTGGGTGCCAGGGGCACCAAGGCTGGCGGGCCTGGGGCTGCTGTGGCACCTGGGGAGGCGGGCGCAGGTTCCGGGGCTGGCACCGTACTGCAGTTCCTCACTCGACTGCGCCGCCATGCCAGCCTGGATGGGGCCAGCCCCTACTTCAAGGTCAAGAAATGGAAGCTGGAGCCCAGCCAGCGGGCGTCCAGTCTGGACACAAGAGGTAAGTCCCACAGCCCCTAATTGGAGGGTGGGGGGAGGTGAGGCCCTAGGAGGCATGGTGTCAACACTAGATGCTACCCTAGGCAGCCGGGGTGGGAGCTTCTGAACCAGAAGCCTGCTTTAAGCTAGCCAGCAGCAGTGTTGGCCAGTAGCCATCTTTCATGAGGCCTCGCAGCGGGTCATCGAATGCCCTCTGGTTACTTGCCTTTAAGCTATCCTGTCACTGAAATTCTTGGTCACGACCCCATCTGTTACCCGCCAAGGGCCTGTGTGTACAGGCATTGGTTCTTACCCTCAGCCACTTGTATTCAGGGGCCTTTCCTCTTTTCATGGATGACCTTGACCATAACCTTTTGGCTTATGTAAACTTTGCTTTCTCTAGTGGGAAAGAAGGAAGGGGACTCAGGCCAGGGTAACCTCTTGGGGAGTGGGGAAGAGGATGATGGCTTGAACTCAGAGCCTCACTCTTTCCTTTAGACTTTTCATTCAAGGCTACTACTCTGCGACTGCTACTCTGCCACTTATTCCACCTCTACTTCCAGCTCTTTGCTAGTAAACTGGAGATAAATCTCTCAACTGATCTGCCTCAGCTGGCTTCAAACTGGGATTATCAGATCTCAGTCTTCCAAGTTGCTAGTATTAAAAGCATGAAGCATGGGTCGTTGGCACCTTGCTTAGAATTTTTTTTTTGGGGGGGGTGTGGGGGTGTCTAGTAGTGGAGCTTCAGCTCTGGGCCTGGGTGCTGTCCCTAAGCTCCCAAGGCTAGTGCTCTACCACTTGAGCCCCAACACCACTTCCAATTTCTGGTGGTTAATTGGAGATAAGAATCTCATGACTTTAGTGCTGGCTTTGAACCGTGATCCTCAGATCTCAGCCTTCTGAGTCCCTAGGATTATAGGCTTGAGCCACCAGTGCCCAGTCATTTAGATTTTCTGGTAGTTAACTGGAGATAAGAGTCTTAACAGACTTTCCTGCCTGCCTAGCTTCTGTGGTCCTCAAATCTCAGCCTCCTGAGTAGCTAGGATTCCAGGGTTGAGCCACCAGCTCCCAGCTTTCCCTTAGCTCCACCTGTTTTTGTGTGCTAGGGTACTGGGCCTTGACTTTAGGTCTGGGCGCTGTCTCAGAGCTGCTTTTGCTCAAGGCGAGCACTCGAGCCACAGCTCCACTTCCAGCTTTTTTGGTGGTTTATTGGAGATAAAAGAGCGGGACGCCCAGGCTGCCTTTGAATTAGGATCTTCCAGCCTCTGCCTCCTGAGTAATAAGGATTACAGGCATGAGCTACTGGTGCAGGTGAACTTTTGTTTTTGTTTGTCAGCCCTGTGGCTTGAACTCAGGGCCTAGCTTCTTTTGCTCAAGGCTAGACACTCGACCACTTGAGACCACTTCTGGCCTTTTCTGTTTATGTGGGACTGAGGAATTGAACCACGGGCTTCATGCATGCTAGACAAGCACTCTTACACTAAGCCACATTTCCAGGCTGAATTTTGAGCTTGAACTTAGGGCCTGGGCACTGTCCTTGGATATTTTTGCTGAAGGCTAATGCTCTGCCACTTGAGCCACAGCACTACTTCTAGCTTTTTCTGTGTATGTGGAACTGAAGAATACAACCCAGGGCTTCGAGCATGCTAGACGAGCACTCTACCACCAGGTTATGCTCCTAGTCCATTGTTTTGCCTTTTTTTTTTTTTTTTTTTGGCCAGTCCTGGGCTTGAGCTCAGGGCCTGAGCACTGTCCTTGGACTTTCTCAAGGCTAGAGCTCTACCACTTGAGCCTCAGCACCACTTCTGGCTTTTTTCTATGTATGTGGTACCAAGGAATTGAACCTGGGTCTTCGTGCATGGTAGACAAGCACTCTACCACTAGGCCAAACTCCCGGCCCTGTTTTGCTTTATAAAATAAGGTCCTAGGTAGTAATACTTTTGGTTTATGTGAGCAGTTTCTTAACTCAAACTGCTGCTTTTAAATAGGAAGCACCTGTCCATGTAGTAAATAATGTGTGGCTGTGTGTTAAAACTTTGTTTACAAAGACAGGTAGGATCCACTTGGCTTGTGGCTGGATAGCAGCCTCCTGACCCCTCAATGTAGGGCTTCCTTAAGTCCAGCCCAAAGCAAGACCTTGTGGGGGTGAGGGAAAAAAGTGTCCCACTGATAGGCAGGCAGCAATCACCCTTTCTGCTTAGGGAACCTTACCTGGTAGGCCTGGGTGTCTTCTGCCCTGTGAAAGGAGTTGGTGGTGGCAGGTCACATGAGGAAAGGCCTCCAGTCTCTACCCAGGGAATGGGTCGTAGGTGGCTGACAGTGAATGATTGGCTGATGACGGGGCCGGGAGTTTGGCCTAGTGGTAGAGTGCTTGCATAGCATGCACAAAGACCTGGATTCAATTCCTCGGTACCACATACATAGGAAAGGCTGGAAGTGGTGTTATGGCTCAAGTGGTAGAGCACTAGCCTTGAGAAAGCCCAAGGACAGAACTGGGGGAAAAAAAAAAAGAAAAAGGAAAACTGACTGGCTGATGGTGGTTTTAAGTTCTCCCTGAAGGGAGGGCACCGAAGACCCTAGTCCCTCGTTCTGAGACAGCCTTGATTCTTGACAATAATAATAGTCACAACAGCTGCACAGGCCCAGAGCCTGTTTACACTCAAGCCTGCCCAGTGGTGGCCTGGGGCCATTGGCAAGGGTGGGGCAGTCCTCCCTCAGTCCTCCCCCGCTCCAGGCCAGGGTGCAGCCTACACAGAGTGTCTCCTTTCCCTTCTAGTCCCTGCCAGCCTGGCTCTACACTTCCACACCTGCCATCAGGTGTCCTTGCTCAGAGCCATTCCTGCCTGGCCAGAACTGCAGCTGGCGCCTTCTTCACCTGGGGCCCCTCTGCTTTCCGGTCCTCACCTGTACTTCAGCTTCCGCTCTCCCCCCAGTTCAGGTAGCAAGGCCAAGGCTAGGACTTGGCTGTGTTAGTGGTGAAGCACAGCAGGATGATGACTTTTCCCTGCACAGGTTCCCCCAAGCGCCATCACTTCCAGCGGCAGCGGGCAGCCAGCGAAAGCATGGAGCAAGAGGGGGATGCCCCCCATGCCGACTTCATCCAGTACATTGCTCGAGCTGGAGATGCCATGGCCTTCCCTCACCCCCGCCCCTTTCTGGCCAGCCCCACCAGCCCGCCCCCCGCTCTCGGCAGGTATTTTTCAGTAGATAGAGGTGTTAGGGGTGGGCCTGTGGGCCCCTGCCCTACTCCATTCCCCCCAGGTGGCCCGGGGAGCACCCTCCAAGCCCTGTGGACACGCATCCCCCTGGCAGCCTGGGGGCCGCCTCTCCAGCAAGGACCGGAGGAGGGAAGCAGGGAGACACTGGGTAAGGGTAGATGGGCAGGTGTGGCCCCAGACAAAGGCCCTAGGGCCCCTAGGCTGGGACATCCGCCCAGGATAGGCCACCAGGGGCTGGTGCCAACCCTAGTGCTTCCACTTCAGCGTCGATTCCAAAGCCTCAAGGGCTCTTTGGTGGTCCCGGGCCCCCTCTCACCTGCCCGCACTCCTGAAAGATGGGCAGTCCCTTCTCAGAAACTGCTGTGACTGGCCACGGCTCCTCCCCAACCCAAAGGCACTGTCCTAAGCCCCAATCCCAAAGCAATGGGATGAAGGCTGGAAGGAGAAGTACAGCAAGGTGCCATTCAAGCTTGGGCAGCTCCATCTTCACACATCATTCGGGCTTGTCAGTCCATAGAAGGGGGGGGCAGTGGCGCAGGCTAGACTCGTCCTATCCCAGTCCATCCACCCCGTGGTGTCCATATCCAAAAAGCTAGGAGGAAGGGAACGCTGTGGGTACAGCCAGCTGCTTCAGTCCCGGCACATGGTGGGGACTCACTGACCTGAAGGCGGGTGGCCAGTGGGGAGGGGGACGAGGCCGGCAAGCTCTGACAGCCACGGGGTGGCTTGCAGGCTAGAGGCGGCCCAGGCGGCGGGAGGATTGAGCCCCGAGTCCCCCCCAGAGCACAGCATCGGTTCGGGGTCTGAACAGCAGCAGCAACAGCCCGAGTCGGACGCCGAGCAGACCCAAGCTAGCTATCGTGACCTATGGAGCCTGCGTGCCTCTCTTGAATTGCATGCGGCCACCGCCTCAGATCATAGTAGCAGTGGCAACGACCGTGACTCGGTGCGCAGCGGTGATAGCTCAGGCTCCGGAGGCGCCGCGCCTGCCTTCCCACCGCCATCGCCGCCCACATCACGGCCCAAGGAGGGCGAAGCGCGTAGGCTATTGCAGATGGACAGTGGCTACGCCAGCATCGAGGGCCGTGGTGTGGGGGATGACACGGTTGAGCTACCTGCTTTGCCTGCCCCATCGCACAGTCCACCCCGCAGCCCACGAGCTTGGCCCCGCCGGCCCCGCCGTGACTACAGCATCGACGAGAAAACAGATGCACTTTTCCATGAGTTTCTGCGCCATGACCCACACTTCGATGACACCCCAGCTGCCACACGCCACCGGGCACGCGCACACCCGCACGTGCGCAAGCAGTGGCAGCGTGGTCGGCAGCACAGCGACCCTGGGGGTGCACGTGCAGCTCCCCCCACTGGAGCCTCGGTCCCACCTTCCGGTGTACCCCGGCCAGCCCGTGCACCCCTGCGCCGTGGTGACAGTGTCGACTGCCCGCCAGATGCCCGAACCCTGACCAGCACTGGGGATGACCCTGCCATCCCAGTCATTGAGGAGGAGCCTGGTGGGGGCTGCCCAGGCGCAGGCCTGTGCATGGAGCCCTCAGGGGCACTGCTGGACAAGCTGGCAGCTGGTCTGGAGGAAAGACTCTTTCCTGCACACCTAGCAGCAGAGCCTGTGGCAGCAGGCCAGGCACTGATCGTGGCTGCAGCTCCCACCTCCCCCGACCACAGTCCAGCCTAAGCCCAGTGCCCCCAACCCACCTCTCAGCAGCTTCTTCGGCCCCAAGTGGAGCCGTGGCAGTGGCGGGGCAGGATGAACCGGACCTCGGGGCAAGCCGGTACACATGGGACAACTGCAGGGACCCTTCACCAGGCGCATGCACGCAGCCCAGATGCTTGAGCAGCCTCGGGTGCAAGGGTACAGTCCCGTGCCAGGCTCTACAGCCCCAGCGGGCCCACATACAGCCTCGCCGACCTCGCACCCTCCTGGTGAGCACAGGCACCACCAGGTCCTCTGGGTGCTTAGTGGGTCACAGTGGCATCCGGAGGTGCAAAGCTCAAGACTCTGGCTTTGCTGGAGGGGGAATGACAAGTTACCAGGCTTCCAAGGACAGCATCTGACTGCCCTTGGTTCTAGGCAGCAGCCATGGCTGCCACATACACAGCACAAAATCTCGGGCTGCTGAGGACCGGGAGTCCTGAGACACACACACATCTGGGGAACCTGTGGCCTGATGGGCCCATGCATGGGCTTGCCAAATCAGGGAACCCAAGGAGGAGGTTGATGCCAACCACTGAAAGCTGTTTACCTCACTCATCTGCGGTGTGTGTTCGCGGCAGCCTGAGCCCCCTCCCACTCCGAGCAATAACCGTGTCCGCCACCGCCAGTGCTGCTGCTGCTGCTGCCGCGCCTCCACCACAGCCCCTGTCCAGCCCTACAAGGAACCTGGGCCCTGGACGGGCAGCTCCTCCCTACGTGTATCTTGTGCCTACCCAACGCATGTGGACAGTGCCCTGTCCTTGACACCCCATCCCTTCTGTGAAGCTGCTGGGGCTGTTGCAGAGTGGATTCAAACACGGCCCAGGCAGCAAGGCTTCAAGTTTCCCAAACTTTATTTATTGCCAAAAGATGGGGCAGCCCTTGCTCACAGCCAAGTGCCCATGCTGCCCCTTGAAGCTTTCTGCCTAGTCTGTACCATCCAGTTGTGTATTTGTTTTCCTGTTGGTTATAAATATTTACTGCATACTTGCTCGTCTGGGTTTTCTTGGGATCGAAGACCACAAGTGGTCTTTGCTGAGAAAGGGTCAGGGTGTGCCACTGGACCTCTCGGAGGCCAGGTGCAAGGAGGAAGAGCCATCTGTAGAGGCACTGTGTTTGGGGATGACAGCTCACCCACCTGACCTCCCAACAGTTCCCAAACACCCTCACAGCCATAGCTCAAATCCACCTGTTTTATTAAAAAAAAAAAAGAAAAAGAAAAAAACCAACCAAACAAAAACCAGGCAGCCAAGGCTCCCTCGAGCGGTTCTGCATGCAAGGCGGTTGACAGGAGGTCTGGTCTCCTCCAGCTGTCTGGCTGAGCACCCCACGTCAGCAGGTGTAGGGGCCCCAGCACAGCAATGAAAACCACCATGGAGGTGGTGGAGAGCCAGTAGTCTTAACGTAAAGTGCATCTCGGAGGCCAGGCTTCCCCCCTGCATGGGAAAGGCTCCTCACAGGACCGCAGGGTTAAGTCCTGTCCACTGTGGGGGTGGTGCTGTGTGCCGGCAGCCGAGGGTAGGGCTGGGCCTGGGTCTCTGCTGCGCCCCTGCCTGGCCCTTGTGCTCCTGAAGTCCTGAGCAGTCAGCACAGAGGCATGGTGGCCACCTTCGAAGATGGGCGGTGGGCCAAGAGCCTGCAGGAAGACTGATGAGGGCCTGGATGGTGGCACCTGGTGGGGAGTTCTGGCGATAGGCTGCAGGCATGAGGACAGAGGCGAGTCACTCTGGGCCCCAAGCCCTCTGTCCTAGAGGGGCTGAGAAGTGGGTAACATGAACTTCAAACTCCTGGATCCCACAGTGGGGAGCACTGGGGAGGCTCTGGCTGGCTCTGATGTAGCTGACCACCATAGGCTCGTGTGAGGGACAAGGATGCGAGCCCCACAGCCAGGACAAAGGGTTTGGATGGGCATGGTTTCAACCTACTACTCCTTACTCTGGAGGAACAGGCCCACAGGAAGGGCTGACAGGACAGAGAGCCAGCATGACTCAGCTCCACCAGACCCCAGCAGGACAGGCAGCTCTCCGAAAATAGCCAGGAAGGGCTGCTGCCACCTGCCACCCACACAGCCCTCTCCCAGGGGATCTGAGGCACAGGTGTGGCTGGATGAGGTAAAAATCCTACCCAGCCATGATGGGGCTGTGAATGAAAGGCAAACCAGAGCAGAGTGTGCAGATTTAAAATAGTGACTGGCTATTGTCACTCGCTCTCAAGCCTGTGCGCTGGTGAGTCTGAGTCAGGGCAAAAGGGATGTGCATCAATGGCACAGGCCTGGGCGCCACGTGTGTCCCCTGGGAGGCACTAAGCCCAGTGTTGTCCCCCCCCATCCATGCCCACCTGCAGGTGGCACGCTCACTGCTGCTTGCAGGCTGATGGCCGTCGGATCTTGCTGCTGGCACAGGCCTTACGGGCAGAGGAGATGGCACCAGTCCGGCACTCGGCCTTCGATTTGCTGCTCAGCTGTGCAGACTCTGTGCCATTCATGCACACAGCCTTGGGCAGGCCATGGCTTTGTCCATTTTGACTGGCCTCCTCCTCCTCCAGGACCTGTCCTAGGTGGAAGAGGACAAGGACAGCCTGAGCCAACTAACAATGCCACTCAGAGCCCCTGGCCTGATTGTGTCCCCCGCCCCCCCCCCTTCTCCACAGCCCCCACAACCTGAGAGAAGCCTTCTGCAGATCAGTTCTGGCACCTGCCCGGGACCCCAGGTAGTATTGTATGCATCTTGCCTGCAGGGACTGCAGTCAAGTAGTGGAACAACTACAGGCACTGGTGGCCTGTTCAGTTGTGCACCATGAGTATCTATGCCTGTGGGTGGGCCTGGGCCACCTGTATACCTTCCAAACTGGTATACAGGACACGGAATCTCACCTTAGGGTGCAGAAGCTGGGCGTTCCATATGCCTAGGACAGGTCCCCTGGGGATGAAGTGCTTGGCTTGACCTGCATGTCACCAGGGCCTTCTACCCCTACCCCCAGAGCTGCCAACCCTGTCTAGCATCCTAGGTCCCAGGCTTACCCTACCTGGCTGGACCCTGTCTTCACATTGGTTGTGAGGAAGTGGCAGGAGAGTCTCTAGCAAGTCTATCAGGCAGGAGATATGGCTGTGTTAGGCCTGCAGACATCCCACTCTGCCTATAGCTCCTGGGCTCCATACATAACCACACCTGGGAGCGACCACTGCCCCAGACTCAGCAGCTTCCAGAACTTGCCATGCACTCACCCTGTGCACAGACCACATCTGTGTAGACACTTCTGGTAATAAAGCATCACTTCATTCTCGATCTGGGCTGAGGTAGTATGCACGGGAGTCAAACTCAGGGACAGACCCCATGGTTGGTCGCTTCAGGCCTGAGTACTGTGGCCTGGATGAGGTCCCTTGTCCTACCTCAGAACCTTGACCCCACCTTATGGCTTGTCACTGAGGACCTAAGAGGCCAAAGTGAATCCACCCTCAGGGCAAATGGGGCAGTTGGGCTACCCTATGACCCCCCCGCCAAACACACACACACACCAAACACACACACACACACACACACACACACACACACACACACACAAAACACAAAAAACAGGCATAAGCTATACTAACGAGCAGCTCAGAGGAACAGCATCCCCAGTCAATAAGGCACCTTAGGTGCCTCTAGAGCCATTCAGCGTATTAGGCACCCATGGAACCCAAGTCCGGAAGGGCAGTTTTCATTTGCATGAGGGACCTGCCCCAACCCTCCCTGCATGGCTCACCTTCTTCAAGCTAAAGCAGGCCGGAGGAACCTGGGGACTGAAAGGTCCCAGGCAGGAACAGTATCCTTGTGAACAAGCATACATCAAGACACAGGCTTGTTGCTAGGTACCAGCTCCCAGCTCAGGGGTCCTGGCTTACAGTGAGGGGAAAGTAGGGTATACCTTGGAGGTATCATGTGGTCACCTGGCACAGGCCACCTGGCCACTGACAGGGAGCCTCATGATGTGAGAGGCAGCCCCAACCTCCCACTTTATGGAAAGACATCTGTAGATCTCAGACCTAAGGCCTGCCTGTAGCCAGGGCCTGTGCTACTGCTACATGCCAGAGCAGACATGTGGCAACATGACCCTACCATGCCTGCCTGACTCCACGACCCTGAGGAAATGGCTAGCAACCATCTGACAGAAGCCCAGGAAGGGCATGGAATGTCCTCCTGGAGCCATTAGTCTTCAGGGGCCTGCCTCTGCCTGCTTTAGGGATCAGGTCTCAGCACTCGGGGATGCCACCCACCTTGCCTTCCTGAGAGATGGTAGCCATCAAGAACTCTACCACTCAAGGGGATTGAGGGGCCCAGAAGCTGCTGTGTTGCCACCCTGGCTTGAAGGGCACAGAAAACCTAGGCTATTCTGGGACCCTTCCCTAGCCAATGACCACCCCCACATCTTGGCTCACAGCTCCCACCCTTCCTGTTCAGCTCTCCTTCTCAGGCTCTCTCAGGCCAGCTCTGCGTTAACAGCCCCATGTAGGACTTTGGGGGAGGAACTAGGCCGTAGCAAACATCCACCTGTAGACACAGAGCTGGGCAAAGCTTTATAGCAGAAGGAAAGCAGGATTGCTGGGGGGACGGGGAGAATGTGTGTGTGCCAGTGGGTAGTGGCCCGATCAGACTATACTAAGGCCTCGAACTCCTCCTCAGGCACCACTGCAGTGCCTGCCGCCTCAGCTTCCTCTCCAGAAAGGTCTGCACCCTGGCTCTTCTGCGCGAATCTCTCCTCGCTAAGCCCTGCCTCAGATGTCTCCTCGCCACCTGGGGAAGTAAGGGCAACACAGGGTCAGGGCACAAGGGTAGGATGGAGGGCCTCTGGACCCTCTCACACGCCTGGCTGAGGGGACCCTGCACCTGTTCATGATCCAGCAGGAGTGAGAGAGAAGCTCCTGCTGGATTCTGGGCGGCACCTGGAGCTGGATGTCTAGGAAGCCCTCCCAGCCAGACCAGCCTGATGGCCTGGCTGCCCTGCGGTGGGCTGGAGCCTGCATGGACTATCCACCATCAGAGGTGGGGGCTTGCTCGAAGGATATCTGGGCCCATGACTGCAACCTCAGCTGGCTCACCAGGAACCGTGAAGTCCTGGGTGTAGATGATGCCATCCTCGATGTCAAAGAGGTCCTCATCCTCATCCTCAGCACGGCCATGCAGGTCCTCTAGGTAAGGTACCACTGTCATGCTGCGCCACCGGTCCTTGGTGTCTGGGCTTGGTGGAATGGGCACAAGTGCCTCTGCCAGAGGGTGTTTCTTCCGGAACCAACTACAAAATCCCAGATACAATGATGCCCATCAGAGAGGCTCCTGGGTGACCACTGAGCCCACTGCTCACGTAGGGGAACCGTACAGTACTGGGTCCCATCTGGCTGCTGGTACCCTTCAGCCACGCTCCACAAGTTTCAACTCTACCACGAAAGAGGGTCTGGACAGCAAGGGTGTCTTTGGCCTGGGAAGCCAAGGCTGGACAGGGCAAGCGAAGTCTCCAGGATGTGGAAACCTAGGCTGTGAGCATGAGCCTCTGCGGTTGCCGGTTCTAGGTCCTCACATCAGTAAAGATGCTAGCACCAGGAGAAACTTTGATCGCAACCACTGATACAAGCCCATGTGGATGCCCAGGGCTCAAATCCTGCTGGCAGCTGCCAGGGTGAGTGATCTGCTGAAAGCCCTTCCCTCAGTAGGACTAGGGCAGACTCCCCCCAGGCTAAGAACATACACTGGGTCTAAATGTGCACACCTTGAGCCTGGCAACTAAAGCAAGAGCCCAAGGGCTGGCTATAGGCACTAAAAACCTGCAAGCAGCTCCTGCATTACCTCTAACACATCAACTCCATCAGTTCCAAGGCCCTGACCTCTTAGAACCCAGGGCTTCTGCCAGCTGGGATGGGAAGTGTTGATAAACAGTGTTACCCCAGCATTATCTGAGGAAGCGTGAGGAGTCCTGCACACTTAACCTTCAATTATTTGAATCTCCCATTGGGGGCCGTTCAGCTGTGCCCTCGTGTTCACTCCTAGCCCTCAGAGCTACAGAAATGCCCTAGGCCTGTAGACAATCATCCATTCCCAAATTTCCACACTCAGCCCTACCCAGCTTTCTAGACTCCAAGATACACACTGGTGCCATTCTTGACTCTGGATTTGAGACACAGGAGCCCCGGATGGGGAGGCACCATCAGCAGGGTCCTTTCACTCCTGCCTGCCCTCTACAATTCCCTCTCTCAGCCTGGATGTCCAGACATGCTGCTGGCACTGTTAGAAGGCACAGGAAGGAAGAAAGGGAGGCCCACTGTCTACATGAACCCCACCAAAAGCCCAAGTCGTTTGTGGCTAACACAGGCAAGCAATGGAAATGGCCTACATCCCCCTTGCTGGCCCTATGGGTATGAACAAGATGTGGCCAGAGACCCACCCTCCAGTAGACCCCCCCCTCAGTTAATGCCACCCTGCTGGACTGGCCATCCCCGCAAGTGGAGAGTTGAGGGCTAGGCCACAGACCTGTGCTGCCGGATCTGCTGTATGGAGAACCTCTTGGCCGGCTCATACTCCAGCATCCCTGTGGAGAGCAGCAGGACTAGGTCAACACCACGTTCAGACTCCAAGTCCCTGTTCCTTTAGCAGCTGTCCCACCTTGGTTCATGCTTCCCACCATGTCACCCTTCAAAAGGACAACCCTGCCCAGGAAACTGGACAGCTAGGGGCAGCTAACCATCTGTCCAAATCCCATATTCCTCAAGCACCAGGACACTTCCAACCTGGCCTCCACTGGAGCAGAGTGGCTGGTGTACAAGGGGCCAAGGAATGCAGCAGTGACAGGCCCTTCAGACCCTGCAGGAACACCAAGGAAACTGAGTGACAAAGACCTGATGCTGCAGGCAGAGCAGTCAATGCCTCCAGAGATGCTCTGCCCTGAGGCTGAGGTCCCAAAGTAGCTAGCAGAGCTGGACCAACCAGCCCTCCACACACAGGGGTACCAGTCTTGCGGGCCAGGCCTACCTACCCACCCCTGCCACTGTCCACGCCCAACTGGGAGCCAAGACCTTTACTCTGCAGCAAGGCCACAGCGGATGCTACATGACAGCAGAGAGGCAAAAAAGGGCAATGGTGTCAGACCTCAGGACCCCAGACGCTTGCTGGGATGACCTTGGGGCCTCTGCCTCTAACTGCTGTCACCACAGCACATCATCCTCTTGATGCCTACAACTGAGGACCCATGCTGGGCCATAGGCCAGGAAGAGTCTCACCTTTGAGTAGGTCGGAGAGTGGGGGGCCACAGTCGCCTGGGATTGTGAAGTCCCCTTTCCCGATGTTTTCAAATAGCTTATAGATGTTATCTCCCTCGAAGGGGTACAGGCCCGTCGTGATGTTGTAACTTCACGCCCAAGGGGAAGGAGGAGGGGGGTCAGAAGTTGGCAGCATGCTTGAATTCCCCAGTATAGCTGTCAGTGGGGTCCTTGTGGGCTCTGAGACAGGCCAGTCTCCCAGATGTAGGAACTCACTCAGGAGGGAAGTGTTCCCTAGATTCACTGGAACAATACCCTAAAGCCACCCTCCTTTGGATGATTTCTTTTTTTTTGGGGGGGGGGATGGTAAGATGTGGTGTTATATGTCCTTGAATATAGTGATCCTGTGGGGTCACACACCCACAAAGGATGTAGCTCAACAAACTGAAGGGATGCCTACCCTGTGGCTTTACGCTGCAGGATTTTGAACTCCTGGCCACATCAGTGGGGCCTGTAGGCACCAGAGAAACACAGTATTCCCTTGGGCCATGTTCACTGCATGTTTGGACCAGGGTCCAGGGCACTTACAGCGTGACCCCAGCTGACCAGATGTCCACCTTGAAGCCAGAGAAGGTATCCAGGCCATTGGCGATCTCGGGAGGCTGGAACGCAGGGGAGCCCTGGCTTGTCCGGCAGGTATCATCAGCAGCAAATGGGTGCAGGGCCTGCAGCAGTGCCATGCGGCCCTCAGGGAGCGCCCAGGAGGGCCCACACCCTGAGACCCCCGCAGGACAGGCGCCTACCTCGGCAACGCCCAGGTCAGAGATCTTGAGCGTGCCGCTGGTGGTGAGCAGCAGATTACCAGGCTTGATGTCCTTGTGCACAATGCCTTGGCTATGCAAGTACTCCAGGCCATCAATAAGCTGACAGAAGTACCTACAAGTGAGGCATACCTGTGTCCAGGCCCTGCCCTGTCTTCCCAGCCTCCCAGGGCCCTTCTACACAAGCTGCCTGAAGCAAGTTCTTCTAAATGATTTGAATGTTACAAACAGCCAAGGGGGCAGTCATCTGGGGTCCAGACAAAAAGATGAGACAAGGCTGGGCCCCACTTAGGAACCACTAAGGGTCCACTGGCCAAGGTGGAGCCCCCACTCAGGCCCCACAAGACCAAGATCACTGTTGCCAGCAAGGAGCCCCTCTGGCCTCACGTCTTCCTTATATGGACACATGAACTTTATAGTCGCCCCAGAACAGTGAGCCCATCCCCCCAGACAAGAGTCAACCATGGGTCCCAACTGCTGCACTTAAGAGGGCTGCTCAGGTCACTGCCAGGGAATTCCCAACAACAAGTAGGGCTCACAACCACGGCAGCTTCTCTCAAGATGGTACACACACAAGGCCTAACAGGTGGGAGGGGCTCTGCATGGCTGAACTATGGGTACTGGACATAGGGTACGGATTTCATTTTCCTTTAAAGCCAGGTGCCAGTGGCTCAAGCCTATAATCCAAATTACTCAGGAGTCTGAGATCTGGAGAATCAAGATTTAAGCCAGCCCAGACTGAAAAATCTCCAGGATTCCATTGCCAAATAACCAGCAAAATATCAAACTGGAGATGTGGCTTAAGTGGTAGAGTGCCAGCTATGAACAAGAAAGCTAAGTGGGAGTACAATGCCCTGAGTTCAAGACCAAGAACCAGCACCAAAAAAAAAGAAAGAAAAAGAAAAAAGAAAAGAAAGAAAGAAAAAAAGAAAAAAAAAAAGGTTTAAAAAAACACCTGGGCTTTCATATGGATAACCATCAAAAACCAGTGTGAACTTGGGCTGGCTTACCCAAGGCCTGGTGGCCCCTGTGGGTAGCTTGGCCCTTGGGTCTGGCCCCACTCACCCGTGGGCCTGGCACACGGGGAACCGCTTCTCAGGCACGCTGTCCAGCATCTCCTGCATACCACACACACAGTACTCCATCACCATATACGTGGGGTGCTAAGGAAATATGGCTCCATGGGCAATGCCACCCTGCTCCACAGACCAGATTCTGGGAGCTTTGGCAGTGCCTCACAGGAGAAATAGCCTGCCACCTGTGTTCTGGAGAGGCCCTGGAGCAAGCCAGCATGCTTGAGGCAAAGTACAAAGCCCTGAGAGAGAGACCAAGGCCCCTCATGACTACACCCTGCCTCCTCAGAAGGGCCATCTCAGGGCAGCACTGGGCCCACACCTGGACCTGCTAAGTTCAGTCTTGCTTCGGCAAAAAAAGAGCCCAGCCTTGCAGGGAGGCTTTAGCAACTCCTCCAAGGGAGAGAGTCTCCCTGAGACTCAAGGTCAGACTGTAACACACTCTGCTTGATTCCTTCATGAATATCTCAATTCCCCTGCCCATGATACCCCCCAACAAATAGGCTCAGGGTTCTACAAACAGCAACTGGGACAGGTTTCATGAGCCAGGAGTACCTGAGTGCCCCTTCCACAATTACGGCCAGATGTGGAGACCATAGAGTGAGGCTCTCATTTGTAGGCCAGGATCTGGTAACATGTAGTAGCCCTACCCTGGGTTGTAGGTTCCACCAGGAACCCCTACATTGAGGTACTATCTAAATTACATACATAGGGATACCTAGAAACAATGTTAACAATGTGCCAGGCTTTGACTACAACAACCCAGGCTAAGGTTGCCACTCAGTGCTCTGGCCCTGCCTGGATGAGAAACTGGCCCATAGAGGAGGCCCCCGCAGCTCACTGGTCCAGGACAGCTGAGGGATCTGACAAGGGCTGCACTCAAGATGCCAGGTGACTGACTGGGAAGACAAGGCCCTTCACATGCTGTCTACTCCCTGGAGCCCACCTGCCGCCACCCACCCTGGAAAGGATATATCTTTTGCTTCTCCTCATTGTATAACACGTCCACCAGTTGGATGACATTCCTGTGCCGCAGCCGCCTCAAGAGCTGGATCTCCCTAGAAGAGACAGGACAAGGTATCAGTAGACTGTCAGTGCAGGTGCACCAGGTAATAGCAGAGCCCAGTCTACATAGACACAGGAGGGGCAACAGACTACATGGATGGGGAGGAGGCTGAATGCCCTGCTCCTTTCCAGTGGAGAGATGGTTTCAGGCTATATCCTGGTGGGTCCTGGTTAGCTAAGGAGCCAGCAGCAGCCTTGGGGCCAGGGCAGTGGGGCTGGGCATCACCATTAGGGGACCACACACAACAGTGGCCTTGAGGCAGTCAGGCAGAGCAGGCAAATTAAGGAGGGTTGTAGCAATCAATGTCTGTGCAGGTTGATGGGGTGCCCCCTCCAGTGAGCACCTCACTGGAGGTGAGGCCTTCAACTAAGGGCCATGATACTAATCCCTCAATCCAACATGGCCAGGAGGAGTTCTGACTGTGACAAGACCATCAACTCATTTTTTTTGCTAGTCCCGGGCTTGAGCTCAGGGCCTGAGTACTGTCCTTGAGCTTTCTCAAGGCTAGAGCTCTACCACTTAAGCCACAGCAGCATATCTGGCTTTTTGTTTTTCTTTTCTATGTATGTGTTACTGAGGAATTGTGTATGCTAGGCAAGCACTCTACCACTAGGCCAAACTCCAGGCCCCACAATGAACTCTTTTTTTGTTGTTGTTAGTTGTAGGGCTTGAACTCTAGGCCTGGGCACTGTCCCTGAGCTCCTCATGTTGAGCTACAGCACCACCTCCAGTTTTCTGGTGGTTAACTGACAAACCTCACGGACTTTCAGGCCTGGGCTGGCTATGAACCTCGATCCTCGTATCTCAGCCTCCTGAGCAGCTAGGATTACAAGTGTGAACCACTGGCGCCTGGCTTTTTTTTTTTGTCGGTTGTGGGACTTGAGCTCTGGGCCTGACACTGTCCCTGAGCTCTTCAGCTCAAGGCTACCACTCTACCCATTGAACCATAAAGACTAATTCCGATTTTCTGGTAGTTAATTGGAGATAAGAGTCTCACGGACTGGCTGGCTTTGAACTGAGATTCTCAGATCTCAACCTCCTGAGTAGTTAGGATTACAGGTGTGAGCCACCGAGCCTTTTTTTTTTTTAACATTTTTAATTTTTATTTTACTTTTTTGAATAAAGTTTGTTTGATAAAGACTATAATAAGCACACTAAACTGGGTGCAGTGTCTCACATCTGTAACCCTAGCTACTCAGGAGGCTGAGATCTGAGGATTCCAATTTAAAGTCAGCCTGGGCACTAAAGAACGTGAGACTCTTTATCTCCAATTAATCACTAGAAAATGAGAAGTAGGGCTGTGGCTCAGGGGTAGGGCAGTAGCCTTGAACTAAAGAGCTCAGGGATAGTGTCCAGGCCTAGAGTTCAAACCCTATGGCCTACCAAAAAGACAAAAAAGAAGGAAGAAAGGAAGGAAGGAAGGAAGGAAGGAAGGAAGGAAGGAAGGAAGGAAGGAAGGAAGGAAAAGACTTCAGCATACTACAGTGCACAGAGCTGGGGCTATATCCCTAGTGGGCATTGTCTCTGTCACACCTAAGGCCAGGCTCTCAGATGTCTCCCTTAAAGACTTGCCCCCTACCTCACTATTCTTCTCAGTGTTCTGTAAAACCTGGACATCCCATGTGAACCCTACTGTGTACTGTGTCCAGAGACACAATGGGTGGATGTGGGGGACTGCACAAGATATAGACATTATGATAGGCACTCATCACCCACAATGACCACTCACTGTAGGCCAGCCGGCAGCTTGGTCAGGGAAGTTTCATCTCAAAGTCTGAACAGCACCGAGTCCTCACTCCCATGTATTAGATATAATAGTACCTGTGACCCAGAAATTCTACTCCCAAGTAATTCTCCGAGAAATCAAACAACAGGCTGGGAAGGTGGCTCAGTGGAAGAGTCCTTGATTAGCATGCATGAAGCCCTGGGTTCCATTTCTCAGTACCACACACACAGAAAAAACTGGAAGTGACGCTGCAGCTCAAGTGGTGGAGTGCCAGTCTTGAGCAGAGAGAGGCTCAGGGACAGAGCCCAGGCCCTCCCTGAGGTCAAGCCTCAGGACCAGCAGAGAGAGAGAGGGAGGGGAGAGGAGAGAGAGAGGGATCCAACCAAATATCTAGGACAGAAATGTTCCCAGACAGAAACAGCCCACAGTCTATGAATGGACAGAGGATGGACCATCCACACTGGAACATCACACACAACCATGAAGAGAAGCAAGGCTCTGACCCATGTTACACCAGGGAGGGGCCTTGAAGACCTCATTCTCAGTGACAGAATCAGACACAAGGTCACAGTGTGTGGCTCCACTGGTAAGAAAGTACAGAAAAGGAGAATCCAGAGACAAGATGTCAGGAGCTAGGGAAGAGAGAGGATAACATGGTGGTGAAGCTTCCTTTTTTTCTTTTTCTTTTCAGTTTTTTTTTTTTTTTTGGGGGGGATAGTAGTTGCAGAATGTTCTGGGACCAGATTATGAAAATAAAACTGCTTGTACAGAATGCCACTAACCGATACAACGTACATGGGAGAGATATACAATGAGCATTTCATCTCAGTAATATTTTTTTCCTTTGGTTGGGCCTGGGACTTGGGCATTGTCCCTGAGCTCTTCGGCTCAAGGCTACAGCCCTACCCCTTGAGCCACAGGTTTTCTGATGGTTAACTGGAAATAAGAGTCTCAAAGACTTCAGTGCTGGCTTTGAACCTTGATCCTCAGATCTCAGCCTCCTGAGCAGCCACGCACCCAGCTAGTACTCATTCTTTTCTTGAAAATCCATACTCAAAAGCTCACGCATGACACAAAGGCACTGAGTGGCAAAGTGTCTCCCGCTCAGTGCTGAGCACTGCTTCCAGCCTAGCAGTCCTTTGCTATGGTTTCTGTAGGCCTCACTGGACTCAGAGAACCCCATTGCTTTTGACATGGTCTGGTCAAGTCCCAGGGTCCAAAAAGGGACAGGCAGCAGCTGTGAGTTTGGGGACAGGGCTGCACATGGTGCTGGCCTGCTTTCGGGAAACCTGTACTTCAATCCCCTCTCAGCTGTTAGTACACCAGTAGTGCCAATTCCAGGCAGGGCATAGCAAGGCTATTTATAGAGCTGGCCAGGACCTGCGCTCCCAGCCTGGCAGACACCCAGGGCCCCAAGGGGAACACTGGAACCAGACTGGATACAGCAATGGTCGTTTCTCAAGAGAATATGGGGTGGGACCAAGAGGCCTTAAGGCTCAGTATCAGTCTGCTCTCTCTCAGGGCCTAGTGTGGCCTTGAGCTTCCCCATCAACAGTTAAAAGACCTAAGAGGCAGCAGGTGCCTCTGCCTCACTGACATGGAGACAAAGTATGCATGTACCAATAGGAAGACCCTGTGCTACCTCATGCCAGGGGTAGATATTGAACCAACGGCAGAAGGAAACCTAGGAAGTAGTTGCCTGGTCTCAGGGATGCCTAGGCCAGGAGGTGGCACCAGAGAGAGTGGTCCCTGAGCTGCAGAGGCCAGGTGTTCAGAACCCTGTGGCTGCGTTGGCCCAACAGCACCATGCTGATTGTGCATCCGGCTCCTGGGCACAAGCGGATGCCAAGCAAGGAGAATGACCCAGCACCTCATCCCAACCTCCTGCCTACTCTACTGCCAGTGAATTTCCACCTTCCCAAGTTCCCGAGGTCCAGATATCCAAGGATACTCCCAGCTGCCCTGTCTGACTTCCAGGGGCTGTCCCCTGGGAAGGGGACATGCAGTCATACAAATCCCAGACACAAGGAGGAAAACAGCAAAACCAACCCTAGATGTAACCACAGCTGCTTTGGAGCCTACTGAGAAAAGAGCTGAAGCAGAGTACCATTTACCAGGCGCAGACTAGCAATGAGGGCTCAGGGATTTCAATCCTGAGCATCTCTGCGCTGGCTCCACGTCCTCAGGGCTCATGTCCTTGGACCACCTGTCAGTGGCCTACAACCTCAGTGTAGGGATGGAGCCAGCACAGCCCAAGGAACCGTTCAGACAGCATGTTGAGCAGAGGAGCTGAGCCCCCACAGCCCAGGCCCACCTCGCCTGTAACACAATGTGAACTTCTGCCTATCTTCAAATGCAGAATTGGCAAGATGTCAGTGCCCCTCGGCACCAAAAGTGTCTCTCCCCCACAGCATGCAGAGACTCCAGGATCCAGGGTTCAAGTGGCCTCAGAGAGCAACCTGGAAAGCAATGTTTCAAAGTACCCACTCCCCAGAGAACAAGCCATGGGTTCATAAAATATGTCTGCTCTGCAGGGGTCTCACACACCTATCAACGATGGATTGTGCAGCCAATCCCCAGTTCCCCATGTCTGCCCCTCACCTTCTTTCTTGAGGTGCCACCTGTCCTGCTGAGATCCCAGTGTTTGGTGTGGACAAAGCCTGAACTCAATCTTTTTCTACCTAATTACCAAGGACCTCGCCCTCCGCACAGTGGGCACTGCTCAGTACTGAGTAGTACCTCTGGTACCTACTCCACTCCCTGCCAGGAACATGGAATGCTCAGATGTTACATCAGAAACCATCCATCACTATCTGTGGGCAGAATTATAAACTTCTACTCTTCCTCCCTGGCCTGTCTTCCAGGGATGGTTCCTCCGGACCTCAGCTATGCTTCATTCATGACAGTGTTTACAGCCATTCCTGTGGGCCACAATCCGTCTCTATGGCCTCTGCCTTGTCCATCAGCTAGTTCTAAGACACGGAATCTCCCCAATGGTCTAACTTTCCCTTCAGCAGCTCCTCTCTCCACTCTTGCCCACATCTACCTGGACTCTCCCAGCAACCCTAACTCTGAGCTGTCACACATAATATTAGCTGTTCTCACTCTTATCCCACAAGGTTGTCTTTAGGAGCCTTCCCTCTTCTGGTCATGAGACTAGAACCATTTGGACAGTCTAAGCACTGCCTGCATCACTCTTCACACAGACCAGACATTGCCACTGTTTGGCCAGTCAGTTTAGCTACCAGAGGTTCTAATGACATCTGCCCACCAGGAGAATGCCAAGCCCTTAATTGAGGATCCAAGATGGTGATTCCCTATCACTCTCCCTAGCTCTAGGGCAGGTTTCACAAGTGTCCCAGAAACTTACATCCCAGCAGTCAGCTCCTCACAGGGGGTACAGTGCAAAGCTGGCTTTCCTCCAGAGTATTCTCATACCTGCCATTCATGGAGCCAAACCAATACTCACCTCCTACCTGAGTTTCCCAGGGTCCAGAGCTGAACAAGGACTCACTCAGAGTGTGGCACCTGCACTGGAGGAATGAGCCATCTATATGGCGAGTGCTCTGTCAGGGAGCAGCCCAGCACAACAGCACTTCAGAATCTAACCCAGCACCTGGGTCCTGGGCTGTCAGCACACCCAGGACTGGAGATTAAAGGACTCTGGTAGAGCCTACTCCACTTGGGCCACAAGACTACCAGTGAGACCATACACAGCAGCTTCAAAACTAAGAGCAGAGAGATATCCTCACCCTCCAGTACTGTGAGAAAGCCCTGAAAGCTCACAATTCCAACAGGGACCTGAGAGAACTACCCTCTTCCCGCTGGGTACTCAGGAGGCAGAGATCTGAGGATCAAGGTTCAAAGCCAGCCCTGGTTCAAAAGGACCTGAGATTTTATTTTCAATTAACCTCTAGAAAAGAGGAAGTCGAGCTTGGCTCAAGGGTAGGATAGTAGCCTTGAAATGAAGAGCTCAGGGACAGTGTCCAGGCCTAGTTCAAGACCCACCTTTGGGGTGGGTCCTTCTTTGGCCTTTGGGGAAGTCATCTCCACCAAACGGTCATCCTCCCCCAGTGAGGAGCTCTAGGCACTCCAATCAGTGCCCCTCCTCTACAGCTTAGGCCTCTTACTCTGACAACAATCAAGTGTTTTCCTTAAAGATACACAGAACAGGTACAGAGAACACATTCCTGATACATCCATGTTGCCACCAACACACCTCTAATAGACCCATTTGCTCTAGGGTCTCATGCAGCCACCAAACTATGCAATGCTATCATTTTTTTGTGTGTGTGCCAGTCCTGGGCCTTGAACTCAGGGCCTGAGCACTGTTCTTGTGTTTGCTCAAGGCTAGAGGTTCTACCACTTGAGCCACAGCACCACCTCTGGCTTTTTTTCTATGTGTATAGTATTGAGGAATTGAACCCCGGTCTTTGTATATGCAACCACTAGGCCAAAACTCCAGGCCCACGCTATTACATTTTTTCAAGCAGGAAAATTGTGGTGAACGCTGCTTGTTCCATCCTCAAAACAACTTAAGTGATTCCCCCCCCCCCAATAAAAGGAAGAAAAAGAAGGGAGGAGGGGCCGGGAGTTTAGCCTAGTGGTAGAGTGCTTGTTTACCATGCACGAAGACCCGGGTTCGATTCCTTGGTACCACAGATATTAGAAAAAAGCCGGAAATGGTGCTGAGGCTCAAGTGGTAAAGCCTTGAGAAAGTCCAAGGACAGTGCTCAGGCCCTGAGCTCATGCCCAGGACTGGCCAAAAAAAAAAAAAAAAAGAAGGGAGGGAAGAGAAAAATCTGATAACAACAGTTAGCAGCTGTTCAGATTCTTCAAACTTCTCAGGTTAATTCTTTCATGAAGGCATCTAGATAAAGGAAAAAGTAGCACAGAGAACTTTTCTAAAGATAAAGCCATTATTTTTTTTTAAGGAGATAAGGAAATTTTGTTGCACAAAAGTCCTAAGGAGCACGCATTTCCCTTAAGTGTAATATCCCAGCCATTTTGAGAGGACCTGAACCCCCCAACAATAGAGTCACCAGCACTCAGTGAACTGAACTAGGAGACATCTTAATAGCACCCTCGGGCAGATACAGAGCAGCTCTGAGCTTCTGTGGGGCTGAGCTGTTAAAGGTAAACATCACATGTAGTGATCATAACCACTCGCAGGTGGTCCTTACCATATGACGTCACCTTACGATGCCCACAGTAACATCCACAAGGGTGAAACCACACTCCAGTGGTCGAGTAGGTTAAGCATTTTCACAAAAACAAAAACAGAATTTGACAGCTAAACTTGCCAAATTACTACAAGGAAACACAGGAGACTTAACCGGGTGATCATCAAGAAAAATAAGGACCCAGTTGGTAGTGGATATAAAGGCAGGATGATGCCAAGGAGAGTTCAAACACATTCTTCTGACTAATCAGAAAGACTAAATAATCACCAATAACTTTGACAACCAAAATATGCAAATGCCACAGTGCCACTTCTAGCTTTTTCTATTTATGTGGTACTGAGGAACCAAACCCAGAGTTTCATGCATGGTAGGCAAATACTCTATCACTAAGCCACATTCCCTGCCCTTGTGTTTTTCCTTTTTATTTATTTATTTATTTTGTCCCTTATGGGGTTTGAAGTCAGGATCTGGGCACTATCCCTGAGCTCCTCAGCTCAAAGCTATCGCTCTACTACTTGAGTCATAGTGCCACTTCTGGTTTTCTAATGGTTAACTGGAGATAAAAAGAGTCTCGTGGGGCTGGGAGTTTGGCCTAGTGGTAGAGCGCTTGCCTATCATGCACTAAGATCCGGGTTCAATTCCTCAGTTACCACATACATACAAAAAAGCCAGAAGTAGTGCCGAGGCTCAAGTGGTAGAGCTCTAGCCTTGAGAAAGTCCAAGGACAGTGCTCAGGGCCTGAGCCCAAGCCCAGGATGGCCAAAAAAAAAGTCTCATGGACTTTTGTGTGCCCGAGCTGGCTCTGAACCTCAATCCTCAAATCTCAGCCTCCTGAGTAGCTAGGATACAGGTGTAAGCCACCAGCACCCAGCTGTGTTTTTCCTAATGAATATCTTGTTTTATTCTATCTTGCCTGTCATGGGACTTGAACTCAGGGCCTTGGTGCTGTTCATGAGCTTCTCTGAGTCAAGGCTAGCACTATTATCACTTGAGCCACAGCACCACTTCTGGCCTTTTCTAAGTAGATTACTGGAGATAAAGAGTCTCACAGACTTAGCCGGGAACAGTGGCTGATGCCTGTAATCCTACCTACTCAGGAGGCTGAGATCTGAGGATCCGAGTTCAGAACCAGCCAGGGCACTGAAGAACATGAGACTCATCTCCAATTAATCACTAGAAAATGGGAAGT
The DNA here is from genome assembly GCF_031878675.1 of Megascapheus bottae. Lineage (NCBI taxonomy): Eukaryota > Metazoa > Chordata > Mammalia > Rodentia > Geomyidae > Megascapheus > Megascapheus bottae. Next base: position 26,670,773 of record NC_143509.1, read on the forward strand.
GGGGCTTGGCTCAAGGGGTAGAGCAGTAACCTTGAGCAGAAGACCTCAGGGAAAAAGCCCAAGCCCAGGCCCAGGGGTAGGGCAGTAGCCTTGAGCTAAAGAGCTCAGGGATACTGCCCAGGCCTGGAGTTCAAGTCCCATGACCCACTCCCCACCCCCACCCCCCAAAAAAATAGACTCTCACAGACTTTTCTGCCTGGGCTGGCTTTGAATCTTAATCTTCAGGTCTCAGGTGTGGATTATAGGTGTGAGCCACGAATGCCCAGTCTAAACATATTATTTACACCAAGAACTTATACCAGAAAATTAATGCAATGTCAAAACTCTAAAAGAGGGCTGGGAATTTGGCCTAGTGATAGAATGCTTGCCTAGCATGCACAAAGACCCGAGTTTGATTACATACATAGAAAAGCCAGAAGTGGTGCTGAGGTTCATGTGATAGAGCCCTAGCCTTAAGGAAAGCCCAAGGATAGTGCTCAGGCCCTGGGTTCAAGCCCCAGGACTGGAAGGAAAAAAAAAAACCTCTAAAAGAAGTGAGAACTTGCCAAGAGTCAGTAGCTTGCACCTGTAATCCTACCTACTGAAGAGGCTGGAAGGATAAAGGTTCAAAGACAATTGAGCAGAAAACTCCTCAAGACTTTCTCCAAGTTAACTAGCCAAAAGCCAGAGAAGAGGCTCAAATGCTAGTGTGCCAGCCTAGCAAGCACAAAGCCCTGAGTTCAAACCCTAGTCCTATCAAACAAAAACAAAACAGAGAAGTCCTACATGACTGAGAGGAGGTGCAAGTGCACAAAAGGGGAACAGGTAAGTAGAAATGTAGGTTCTGGCAGCTCAAGACTTTATCAACTATGTAAGGAGCCCACAGCAGGCAGAAGCCCCCACATGTGGCTGCTGGCAGTGCTGAAGAACTCTGCTTCATCTGCTTTCTAGCCAAGGTACTACCTTGGCCAGAAATATCAAAACAAACCAAAATAAAAAGGAGAAACAATAAAGGCAAGCCCTGGTGGGGCAGGGCTACAGGAAGTTCTAGGAGTAGAGCTGAGCTCAGCAAGGGAGGAAACCTCACCTTCCGGCCTGTCCCACCTCTTCTGAGGCCAGACCTGCTTCTCTCAAGAGCCTGCCTGCCTTGTACTGCCCAGGCAGAGTGGATGGCTCAATTAATTAACTTGCTGACTAACCAGGAGAGAAGCAGGAAGGAGGACTATAAGTGCCACTCAGGAAGCAGTTGCCTGAAGTCAGTCTAGAAACAAAACATACAGGAGATAACCAAGCACACAAGGGAGCAGGGAGTCCCAGACACCCACACCCAGGCTCAAAAGATAGTTCCCAGGGGTCAGTAGTGGTACTTCCAAGGGACACTGATCCAGAAACATTGACCCTGATGTCGTTCCACCATCTTTGTTAATGTTTCAAAAATAAAGGCATTTTTTTTCCAGGCACAACTGGCTCACCCCTGTAATCCTAACTACACCGAAGAATGAGACTTAGGATTGGGGTTTCAAACCAGCCCAGGCATGGATGTCTGTGAGGTTCTTACCTCCAACTAAACAAGGCAGAAGTGGAGCTGTGGCTCAAGTGGTAGAACACTAGCAAAAAAGCTCCAGGAGCCAGTGGCTCACACCTGTAATCCTAGCTACTTAGGAGGCTGAGATCTGAGGGCTGAGGTTCAAAGCCAGCCCAGGCACTAAAGTCTGTGAGACTTGTATCTCCAGTTAACCACTAGAAAACTGAAGTGGGGCTGTGGCTCAAAGTGATAGAGCATTAGCCTTGAGCTCAAGAGCTCGGGGACAGCAAGACTCCCACTGACAATTAAAAAAGAAAAAAAAAAAAGGCTTTTAGAGCCGGGATGCAGCCTGGCAGTAGAGCACACATCCAGCATATGTGAAGCCCTGTGTTTGTCACCAGCACTGCAGAAAATGGATAAAAGCTCTCGGAGGTATCAGAAGAGGAAGGTGGCTAACAAGACAGTTACACATGAATCATATATATGTTCTCAGCAGCAAGGTTCACAATAAACACAAGGGTAGGAAATAGGGGATGGCCCAACTGTCCATCTCTGGTAACAGATTAAATACCATCCCTACACTGGGATATCACACAGCCATGAACAGGACAAGGCTCTGGCATACACTATTGTGAAGAGACCTTGAAGACATGGGATCAGTGAGAGAACCAGACACAAAAGGCCTCACCATAGTGTGGCCTATTGATAGGAAATGTCCAGAATAAGAGAATTCATAGACAGAAAGTGAATTTGTGGGTGCAAGGAACTGGAAAAGAAATGGATGACTGCTCATGGAGACCAGTTTCCTTCTGGGAAGACAGAATGTTCTGGAATTCAATAGAACAAGGTGGTTTCCCAACGGAACCCTGTCACTGAACTAAATGCCATTGGACTATTTTTTTTGGTTGGTGTTTGGTTATGGGGCTTGAAACACAGGGTCTGGGCACTGTCCCTGAGCTCTTTCCCTCAAGTCTAGCACTCTGCCACTTTGAGCCACAGTGCCACTTTCAGTTTTCTGGTGACTAATTGGAGATAAGAATCTCATGGACTTTCCACTGGCACCCGAGTTGTAAAGTTTAGAAAGATTAAATTTATGGTCAGTGAACTGTATGCAAATAATTTTTTTTTGTCAGTCCTGGGCCTTGAACTCAGGACCTGTGCACTGTCCTTGGGATTTCTCAAAGCTAGAGCTCTACTACTTGAATCACAGCACCATTTCTGGCTTTTTTCTATGTATGTGGTACTGAGGAATCAAACTCAGGTCTTCGTGCATGCTAGGCAAGCACTCTACCACTAGGCCAAATTCCCGACCCTAAAATTTAATTTGGGGGAAGGGGAGACGTGGCCTGCTAGTGCAGTGCTTGCCTATCATGCATGAATCCCTGTACCACTTACACAGAAAAAGCAGAAGTGGTGCTATGGCTCAAGTGGTAGAGTGCTAGTCTTGAGAAAGCCCAAGGACAGTGCTCAGGCCCTGGGTTCAAGCCTCAAGACTGGCAAAAAAAAAAAGAAAGAAAGAAGTCCAGCCAGGCATTGGTGGCTCACACCAATGCTAGCTATTCAGGAGGCTGAGATCTAAGAATCCTGGTTCAAAGCCAGCCTGGGTAGGAAAGTCTGTGACTCCTTATCTCCAATTAGCCACCCAAAAGCTAGAAGTGGGATTGTAGCTCAAGTGGCAAAATGCTAACCTTTAGTAAAAAAGCTCAGGGCAGCATCTGAGCTCTGAGTTCAAGTCCCTACACCAGCACTCATATATTACATACATACATACATGCATGCATACATACATACAAACAAAATATGTGCATCCAGTTCAGAGGACATAGTAGGTATGATATACTCAGCAGTTTGCAATCCCCAGACACAGGAAGAAAGGAGTCTAGGTGCTCTATACCTGCCCCCAGCCTGCACAACTGGCCTTATCTGTGCCCATGGCACAGTGGGCTGACTAGCCTAGCCTGGAGATCTCACCCTGCTCCAAATCCATTCAAAAGTCTCAGGGCAGGAAAGGGTGCACAGGCTTCTTGATGGCCCAGTCTGGGCCTCACTATGGCACCCTTCCCAATAAGAGAGCAAAGGGAGAAAACTAGCAAATGCCAGAACCTTGTAAAGGCTGCTCAGGACATTCTATTTGCCTGTTTACTGAGGGAACGAAAGCCGACAAAGTCCAGGGCTCTGAATCCCAACTTGCTAAAATCCTAACTATTTGCCATCCTGATCCAAGTATCTGCCAATCACCAAGAGTGGCATGGCCTCCCCCTCCACACATTTCCAGCCCCTCTCAGGGACCCAGAGGCAATGACAGGTGGAGGAGGATCCACTACAGGGCAAGGCATTCTTACCAGTCACTCACCACACAAGGTTCTGGGGGAAACCCAGACAGTGCTTCTTGTCCCCTCCCTAAGTGGGCCTACAGGACTCCAGCAGTAAGTCAGAATGCTTCTGCTGAACATTCTATGGCCTAGAACCCTATTGTGCTAATGTGGCCTTCAGCAACCCTCAGCAACCATGCCATGTGGGAAAATTGTAACTCACAGAAAGAACAAACGCTGGGAACAGCCAGGGACAGGACAGACAAATGCAACTCTCATTAACAGCAAAAGCCCTCTCCCCACTATGGACACCACAGGCTGGAGAAGTATAGCCCAAACCTAGACCATAACCACCAGCAGCTATCTGTACAACTAAACAGGGATCCAGGCTAGTAGCACACAATTGTAACCCCAAAGCTCAGAAGGATGAGGAGTGCTTGGGCCCAAGAGTATGAGACCAGTCTGTGTTTCAAAAGTAAAATAGGGGGGATGGACACAAAATCCCCTTTTATGAAGGTGAACACAACTTGGGACTATCAGTGTCCCTTGATGACATGTTATGGGTAGGAGCCACACTATCCCCTCCCCGTCATCTCTGGCTGCCCCAAGTATCAGCAGGATTCAGAAGTCCTGTCCAGTCACAAAGCTGAATGTTCTTCATGCCTGCCAACCCCAATGGAGCATTCTCACTAGTTACAGAATTGGGAATCATACACTGACTGCTTGCTGTCTCTAATACCACGCACTACACGAGCAGGATAGGCCTGGAGGCCCCCAGAGAACAGTACACAGAAGTCGTGTCTAGTACCCACTTCCCAGCTATGTTCCATTTGTGGGAACCCACTGGGCACTTCAAACCCAGGGGCCACAACTGACCTTACCAATGCATGCTTGGGTAAGTCAGAAGAGATAACAGAAGCAGCAGCCCAGGAAAGACAACCAGGTGTCACAGTAGTCAGGAGAAAGACAAGGGGGATGGGGGAGACAGAGACAGACAGAGAAAATCATGTATTGGGACTTAAATTAAGGGCCTAGAGTTCTTGCTTGACTTTTTCATTCAAGGTTGGTGCTCTACTTGCTTCATTTCTTTCTTCTTTTTCTTTTTTTGTTTTTGCCCGTTCTGGGGTTAGAACACTTGGCCTGGGCACTATCTCTGAGCTTCTTTTGCTCAAGGCTAGCACTCTACCACTTAAGCTCACAGCTCCACTTCTGGCTCCTTCTGTGATTAAAATAAAGAGTCTCACTAACTTTCCTGCCCAGGCTGGCTGTGAAGCACAATCCTCAGATTTCAGCCTCCTGAGTAGCTAGGATTACAGGTGTGAACCATAAGCACCTGGCAACCCCCACCCCCTTTAAAAACAAACAAACAACAACCAAAAAACCTCTGATGCCTAGTGAGACTTTTCAGTGTAGATATAACACATTTCGCACAGTAAGAGATGCAGGTCCCAGGGCAGCCTTCCTGGGCAGGCAGGCAGGCAGGACGAGGCTTAGCAGGCTTGACCTGTCCGTACACCCACCACCTTGGCAAAGGGCCACAACATCGCACTCTAAGAAAAAAGACTTTCAATACAGACTGGAGAACAGGGCTCCACAGGCGTGACTGGAAGGTTCTGGTCACTTCACCACAAGAGAGTCAAGTTTATTAAGCCTCATGCAGACAAAGGGGCCTTTCTCTTTTCAGCTAGCTGGCTCTAAGGCTGGCCACAGAGCCCAGATCCTGGGGTTCGGCAGGAATACCCCTTTGCCCTGGCACATAGGAGGCCCTTCTCACATCACCCTGGCCTGCGGAGGAGGCACCAGTCCAAAATGAGACAGGTCACTCACTGCACAATGGGGGCTGCAGGCAGAATGAGGGCATGGTGACTTCCACTTCATAGCTGCAACCCCAGAGATCCCTATAACCAGTGGGTGATGGGACAGAACTTTTTTTTTTTTTTGGTGCCATCTTGGGGCTTAAACTCAGGGTCTGGGTGCTACCTGTAAGTTGTTGTTGTTGTTGTTGTTATTATTGTTGTTTTCTCAAGGCTAGCACACTCTATCATAGCTCCGCTTCTGGCTTTGTACTGGTTAAATGGAGGTTAAGAATCTCATGGTAGCCAGGCGAGGTAGCTCATGCCTGTAATGCTAGCAACACAGGAGGCTGAGATCTGAGGATGGAGGTTCAAAGCCAGCCCAAGCACTGAAGTCCATGAGATTCTTATCTCCAATTAACCACCAGAAAACCAGAAGTGGTGCTGTGGCTCAAGGAGTAAAGCAGTATCCTTGAGTTGATGAGCTCAGGGACAGCGCCCAGGCCCAGAGTTCAAGTCCCACATCTGACCAGGGGGAAAAAAAAAAAAAAAAAAGAATCTCATGGTGCCAGGCGCTGGTGGCTCACATTTGTTACCCTAGCCACTCAGGAGGCTGAGATCTCAGTGTCAAAGTTCAAAGCCAGCCTAGGCAGGAAAGTCCATGACACTTTTACCTTCAATTAATCACCAGAAAACCAGAAGTGGCACAGTAGTTTAAAGTGGTAGAATGCTAGCTTTGAGAAAGAGAGGTTGGGGATAGTGCCCAAGCCATGAGTTCAAGCCCCACAACCAACAGGAAAAAAATTTAAAAAATCTCATGGAAATTCCTGCCTGGGCTGGCTTCGAACAGTAATCCTTAGATCTCAACCTCTTGAGTAGCCAGGATTACAGGGGTGAGCAAATGGCACCCAGCTAACTAGTGCTCTTTTCTGATAGATCCTCCCAAAGGTAAAGCCTCTGCATCGAGGCTGACCTGTGCCATATGGGGCCAGCAAATATGAGGGTGTATCACTGATTTTGATGCCAGCTGGTCACAAGCTGTGAATGGAAGACCTGGGTGTCAAGTCCCACCCAGGCTCCAACACTGCTCTCATGTCCTATTCTTCCAGTAAGCAACATAAACCTGGGTTCCTTCCAACCTGTCTCAGATATGGGGCTCAGCCCTACACATCTGGCCACCGCACATGCTCAGGACAGGGAACTAGGAACTTGAGTGCTCACTTTCCCCATGTCCATACCTGTGGCCACACTCCTCTACCTCCTCTATCTGATCTTAGGTACACATCGCCCCAAACTCAAATTGCATTGTAGACAGGTATCCTGATCAAGCCAGTGTCACTTCTTAGTCTGTTATAATCCAAGCCTCCCTGCCAATGCTATGGGCCTCCTTCAGTTGTACTGCTGAAAGGTCTATAGACAGTGGGAGACTACTCAACTCTGCTGCTAGGAGCTGCCACCCTCTTGAGTTTGACCTGAAGAACCTGAAGTTGGATGGGTACTTCCCTCCCAGACAAAGGAAGCAGGAAGGGTAGCTGGGGCAGTCTTGGCCAGATGGGGAAACGGTCACAAACTCCTCCTGCCTCAAGAGTATTGCTCTGGAGAAACAGAGGGGCATCAGGGGAAAGAGCTGGGGTCAAAGGTGCAGAACAGGCCTCACAACAGGAGCCTGGTGGGAACAGAGGCTAAGGACAATTCCCAGAAAGGATCTAGGACTAAGACCCTACAGCAAAAGGGAATAAGGACCTGAGAGGAAAAAAAGGAGGGGCAATACTGCCACTTAAGTAGGGCATCTGGAATACAACAGCTCTTCCCAGGGCCACCTCTAGACATCAGCCTTACATAGCAAAAGGCAGCCAACTCCAAGCACAGAGGACATAGATTAGCAGCCTGTGGGCCATATCCACTGCCTGACTTTCTGGTTTAATGAAAAAGGGACTTAAAAATGAGCAATTAAGAGCCAGGCAACGTTGGATCACACCTATAATCCCAACTACTTAGGAGGCTGAGATCTGAGGATCAAAGCCAACCCAGGCACAAGGGCACAAAAGAACCTCTTTTGCTTGTTTGTTTATATCTTTTTTTAATAGTTTTTTTTTATTGTAATGTACAGAGAAGTTACAGTTATATTCGCCAGATAGTAGGTGCATTACTTTTCGCACATTGATACCCCTTCTCATGTTTTTGTCCCCAGAACCTGAGACTCTTTATCTCCAATTAACCTCTAGAAAACAGGAAATGGGGCTTGGCTCAAGGGTAGGGCAGTAGCCTTGAGCTGAAGAGCTCAGAGACAGCGCCCAGGCCAAGTTCAAGCCCCACAACCCACCTCCCCCGCCAAAAAAAAAGCAGTTAATGGGCTGGGAGTTTGGCCTAGTGGTAGAGTATATGCCTAGCATGCACCAAGACCTGGTTTCAATCCCTGGTACCAATACCACATACACAGAAAAAGCCGGAAGTGGTGCTGTGGCTCAAGCAGTAGAATTCTAGACTTGAGAAAACCCAAGGATAGTGCTCAGGCCCTGAGCTAAGCCCCCTTGGGGGAGAGGGGAATGATGAACAGTTAAGCTCAAATGTGGTGCCTAAACAAGTAGGCACCCAAGCCTCAATGCAGCTTATATCTGCTGTGTCCCTGATGGGTTCTTCCAGGCCTGCTTCACCATAGAGTATCCACAGAAACAGCCTTTGACCAACCAGCCTAACTTCCATCTCACAGATAAGTCACATAAGTCACCAGATCGGTGACCCCCTGGCTCAGAACACCCATCCACAACTTCTGAGTTTCCACATGCTGCACAAACCTTTAAAAACACTTCATGGAAACCATCTCTCTTCCTGTTGGTCCTACTTGAGCCTGAAGTTAACTCATGTCACTTCGGCTCTAGCCTAATGGACGTCACTGGGCTATGTCAGATCCCCAGTGCCAGTCGGGTGCCAGCTGGTTACAGTGAGCCAGGGCCCACACGGGCCCAGAGGAATGGGACAGGAGGAAGGAGCAGTCTGGCCTTCCGGAAACCACCATCCAAGGTCACCCACTATCCTCGTGGCAGAGTAGCCCCACCAGTCCTGCAGGCCCAGCACAGATAAGGTCCCTTCTTAGAAACCAGCAATGTGAAGTTTTAGGAGTTAAGAGGACAGGGAGGAGAGCCAGGTGTCTGGTGGAGATATCAAGGCTCCGGTTGCCTTGCCCTCAGGAACAGCTTCTTTCCCAGGGAGATGGCTCCCTACAGACCTACAGCCTGTCAGTAAGATCTTAAGGTAGCAGGATGCTTAGAAATACATCTTAAAAAGTAAAATTGGGGGCTGGGAATGTGGCTTAGTGGTAGTAGAGCCCTGGGTTTAATTCCTAAGTACCACATAAGTAGAAAGTGGCACTGTGGTTCAAATGGTAGAGTGCTAGCCTTCAGCAAAAGAAGCTCAGGGACAGTGCTCAAGCCCTGAGTTCAAAGCTCAGAACTGGTATAAACAAACAAACAAATGTAAGATTGCCCTGAGGCCTACACAGAAAGCTAGTTGAAGCTCAGGAAGGCTTGCCAAATTTCAAAGCCAGGGATGTTTCCAGCTTCACATCCCAGGCAAGTGACAAAGGGCTCCGTTTCCCTTTCCCTCCTGCTGACCGATAAGCTGGTGCAAACAATTATTTTTGGCAACCACAGGATTCCCTTCCAACAGGATAAACAAATCACATTTCTCCTGGCCTTGGTAAGAGCCCCATACTGTGCAGAAAACCTGCTGGTCATACATACAAACTGGCCCAAATAAACACAAGTTGTTTAGGAAGGGGGAGGGGGGGGCTGACCATGGGGACAGGGAGCAGGCTGCACCCCCTTCCCAGGACATGTTAGAGAGTGCTGAGTGGGCAGGGAGTGTGGCCCTAGTAGTAGAGTGTTTGCCTGGCATGCATGAAGCTCTAGGTTCGATTCCTTGGTACCACATGCACAGAAAAAGCTGGAAGTGGTGCTATGGCTCAAGTGGTAAAGCACTAGCCTTGAGCTTTCTCAAGGACAGTGCCCAGGCCCTGAGTTCAAGCCCCAGGACTGGCCAAAAGTGCTGGGCGGCTCACAAACCTCCTTGACCTAGGGAAAAACACTTTTGCAGATTCCCAGTCACACTGTCCTCAACCAGCAGGGCACTGGCTGGGTCGTTCAGGTCTTTTTCTTTCTTTCTTTTTTTTTTTGGTTTGGTGTTAGTACTGGGGCTTTAACTTGAGGCTGAGTTTAGTTGACAAAGAAGGGAGTAGAGGGGGGAAAAAGGGTGAAAAAGCAAGAAAATGAGAAAGGGAAAGAAAGGAAGAGAAAGAAGGAAAGAAAAGGAATAGAAGGGAAAAAGGAAGTGTCAGGAAGGGAGGGAGGGAGGAAGTGAAGGCTAGAAAGGGCCAGGGAGAGCAGAGATGAGGGGGAGAGAAGTAGGCAGAGCAGAAGACAGCCCCCACTCCCACCCCGGCGGCCCACCTCCACTTACTTCTTCACATTGGCCTCCCCGTTGGGAATCCTTCGCAACTTCTTCTTCTTGAGGATCTTGACGGCCCTCCTGCACAGAGTCTCGGAGTCCAGCACCTCCTTCACCTTGCCGTAGGAGCCCTCCCCGAGCAGGTCCCCCATCAGGTACTTGCCGATGAGCTTAGCCCGCTTCCGCCGAGGCTGGTAGATAACCTCAGTGGAGTCGATACGATGGATGAAGGTGTCCATGCCCACAGACATCAGCTCTCCCTCCGTGAACATGCCCAGCTGCTGTGGGTCCGCCACGTCCATCCTGAACCCAGTGCCGGGGACGCTTAAGTCCCCCTCGTGGGCAGCTGTTCCTCCGGCCCGACTTGCCCTCTCCAAATGTTCAACCAAAGGGTGGGGGGGGAGGGAAGAAAAAAAAAAAAAGGAAAAGCAACGAAGCTTCCCACCCTCCCGCCCCCCACCAAAATCCACGGAAACTCTTCTCCCGACGACGGAAGCGATTGTCCCACCCGTCGATCGGCACCGCGCCCGCGGTCCTGAGAGCGCGGGGCGGAAGGTCCGCGGGCGCTGGCGAGGCCGGACGGGCTGCGGGGCGCTAGGTCATCGTCCAGGAGCTACGGCCCGCGGTCAGACGCCGAGGCGGTCGCGCCGGGGCCAGTCCGCGCCGTCCATGCCCGGCCCGCGCGGACACTCTCGCGGCGCCCTTCCTCCGGCGACAGTCGCGACGACGGCGGTGTGCCGCGCGTTCCCCGCTGCGGGTTCTTGGGAGTTCTAGCCCTCGGGTACCGGGCCACCGGGACGGTGCAGGCCTCACGCTCCGGGCCGGGGGCTTCCCGAGACTGACCGGGCCCGGGCGGCGCGTCCCCCTCGCCGCGGCCGCCGCGCGAGAGCAGGAGGCGGGGCGGCGAGGGGGCCCCAGCCCATGCAAGGCTGCCCGCCGGGCCGCCGGCGCCGCCCTCCCGAACCCGCGCCTCACTCGCGGGCGACCCGGGCCGCCTCCCCCTTCCGCGCCCGACACGCCGCCGCCATCTTGTTTACCGCCCTACGCTGCGCCGCCGCCGCCGCCGCCGCCGCCGCACGCCCCGCCGCGGGACACGCCCCCTCGCGGCGCCAACGTGCACGCCCGTAGGCTGCAGCGGCGGGCCTGGCCCCCCAAGGGCCCACCCCTATCGCCGCCGCTGATTGGACCGTTTGGATCCGGGCAGGCGCCGGAGCCAGGATTGGTCAGCGCTCGGTTCCGCCCAGAGGGAGGAGACCGCTCTCTGGTTGGTTGGAGGAGTCGCCCGTCACAGGAAAAGGTGGGGGCAGGAAGCCGACTACGGAGCTAGGCGTTGGCGATGACCTTTGAGAGGTTTGGGCTGGGGTCGGAGGTCACGCGTCCCCCCGAGACTCAGCGGAACCGTTTGTGGAGGCGTAGACTAAGAACTCGGCGCCGGGACTACTTTGGGGTAGGGTTAGAGGTCGTTGGTCAGGACCCGCCCCTAAATGGTCCTGTGAGGTCAAAGGTCAAAAAGTAATGCCAGAGGCAACTTTGTGTGCCAAAAAGCTCCTGGGAGCCCTTTTCTGTAATCTTTAGGAGCCTGGAAAATGAGGGTCGCGGTTCGAAGCCAGCCCGGGCAGGAAAGTCCGAAATGGAGTTGTGGCTCGAGTGACAGAGCACCAGCCCTGAGCAAAACAATAAATAAATAAAATGAAAATAAACTAGGGACAGTGCCCAAGTGCTGAGTTCAAACCCCAGAAGCTGCACACACACATTCTCTCCCAGGACCCGAAGGTTTAGGCTTGTACTACTAGCTTCTCAGAAGGCTGATCTGACAAACCAAATACTAGAGACTAATGGCCAATTAACACCAAAAAGTTGAAGGTAGTGCTGTGGCTGAAGTAGTAGAATACCAGCCTTAAGAGAAAAACCCTTTTGCTCAGGGCAGGGACAGTGTCCAGATCCTGTTTCAACACCCAGGATCATCATGTGCGCGCACACACACACACACACACACACACTTTCCTGAAAAAGATGGGGGAGAGGAGAAACTCATGGTAAAAACTCTGAGCACAGGGCGGGGAGTTTAACCTAGTGGTAGAGTATTTCTCTAGCATGCACAAAGACCAGGTTCAATTCCTTGGTACCATATACTTAGAAAAAAGGCTAGAAGAAAGGCTGCCAAAATATGGGTTGATAAAGTTGAAGTCACCCCCTGGGGGTGCCAGGCCATGTTGTCCCCGCCCTACCCTTTACTGTTTTGCAGGAACAAGATGCCTGTCTCATAGGAAGTCTCTACTTTCAACTTTGCATCAGTAAAATGGGCCTGGAAACTGTTTGGGTTTTTTTTTGTTGTTGTTGTCATTGTTGTTGTTTTGTTGCCAGTCCTGGGCTTGAGCTTAGGGTATAAGCACTGTCCTTGGGTTTTCCCAAGGCTAGAGCTCTACTCTACCACTTGAGCCACAGTGCCACTTCCAGTTTTTTCTATGTATGTAGTACCAAGGAATTGAACCCAGGTCTTTGTGCATGCTAGGCAAGCACTCTACCACTAGGCTAAACTCCCGGTCCCTGGGTTGTTTGTTTGTTTGTTTTTTAAGCCCACATTTCTTAATTTTCTTTTTGTCAGTCCTTGGGCTTGAACTCAGGGCCTGGGCACTGTCCTGGAGTTTCTTTTGCTCAACGTTAGCACTCTACCCCTTTAACCAAAGCATCACTTCCTTCATGCATGCTACGCAAGCATTCAACCACTAAGCCATATTTTCAGCCCTCTGAGATATATTACTAAAATGGAAATTCTAGAACAAAGGACATGCTCACTTTTAAAATACTTTTGCTACATATTCTTTTTTTTTATTGTAAAAGTGATGTAGCCAGACACCTGTGCCTTATGCCTGTAATCCTAGCTACTCAGGAGGGTAAGATATGAGGATCATGGTTCAAAGCCAGGATGGGCACAAAAGTCCAAGAAACTCTTATCTCCATTTAAGCACCAGAAAACTGGAAGTGGCCCTGTGGCTCAAGTGGTAGAGCAGTAGCCTTGAGCTAAAGAGTTCAGAACCCAGGGACAGAGTTCAAGCCCCATGACTGACAACAAAGGGGGGGGTTACATAAGGTTGTTTTGTTTTTTTTCCAGTCCTGGGGCTTGAACTCAGGGCCTAGACACTGTCCTTGGGCTTTCTCAAGGCTAGTGCTCTACCACTTAAGCTATAGTACCACTTCCAGTTTTTTCTGTGTATGTGGCACCAAGGAATCGAACCCAGGGCTTCATCCATGCTAGGCAAGCACTCTACCACTGGGCCCCATTCCAGACCTATTAATTTTTTTTTAATTGTTCATGAGGCTTGGGTGCTGTCCCTGAGCTCTTTTCCTTTTTTCTATCTTTCTTTTTTTTTTTTTTGCCAGTCCTGGGCCTTAAACTCTGGCTCTGAGCACTGTCCTTGTGCTTTTCTCAAGGCTAGAGCTCTACCACTGGAGCCACAATATTTTTTATTGTAATTAATAGAAGGGTTAAATTATATTCACCAGATAGAAGGTGTATAACTTCACAAACATTGATACCCTTTCTCATGACATGGTCCCCATTTCCCTCCCCCCCACCCCCTATTTCCAGCTTCTTTCTATGTATGTGGTACCAAGGAATCGAACCCCGGTCTTCCTGCATGTTAGCCAAACACTCCACCACTAGGCTAAACTCCCAGCCCACCAAGCTCTTTTTCTTAAGACTAGTGCTCTACCACTTGGAACCATAGCATCACTCTCAGTTTTCAGGTGGTTAACTGGAAATAAAAGTCTCACAGACTTTCCTACTCAGGCTTGCCTTGAACCACGATCTTCAGATCTCAACCTCCTAAATAACTAAAATTATAGGCAGGAGCCATTCATACCTGGCTGGGTTTTGTTTTGTTTTGGTTTGGTTTTGTGTGTGTGTGTGTGTGTGTGCCAATCCTGGGGCTTGAATTCGGGGCCTGAGCACAGTCCTGAGCCACAGCACCACTTCTGGCTTTTTCTATGTATGTGGTACCAAGGAATTGAACCCGGGTCTTCATGCATGACAGGCAAGCACTCTACCACTAGGCCAAACTCCCGACCCCTGTTTGCTTGTGTTTTTATTTATTTATTTATTTATTTATATATATTTTTTTGCCAGTCCTGGGCTTGAGCTCAGGGCCTGAGCACTGTCCTTGGACTTTCTCAAGGCTAGAGCTCTACCACTTGAGCCTCAGCACCACTTCCGGCTTTTTTTCTATGTATGTGGTACCAAGAAATCGAACCCGGGTCTTCATGCATGCTAGGCAAGCACTTTAACCACTAGGCCAAACTCCCGACCCTTGTTTTTATTATTTTTTAGGGGGTCCTGGGCAGGGTTGTTTGTTTTTGTTTTTTTGCCAGTCCTGGGGCTTGAATTCAGGGCCTGGGTACTGTCCTTGGGCACTTTTGCTGAAAGCTAGCGCTCTGCCACTTAAACCACAGCGCCACTTCAGGCTTTTTTTTTTCTGTATGTGGTACCAAGGAATTGATCCCAGAGCTTTGTGCATGCTAGGAGAGCATTCTACTATTAGGTCATACCTTCAGCCAAGAGTTTTTTTCTTTTCCTGGAGCTGATGAATGAATACAAGACCTTGTTCTTAAAATTTGCTCAAAGCTGGGCACCTGTGACTTAGGCCTGTAATCCTATCTACTCAGGAAGCTGAGATCTAAGAATGGCAGCTCTAAGCCAGCTCAAGCATGAATGTCCATGAGGCTCTCATCTTTGATTAACCACCTGGAAGTAGTGCTCTGACCCCAAGTGGAAGAGCTCAGGGACAGCACCCAGGCCTACAGTTCAAGCTCTATGACAGACAAAAACAGAAAATAGGGGGCCAGGAGTTTGGTCTAGTGGTAGAGTGCTTGCCTAGCCTGCACGAAGACCCGGTTCGATTCCTCGGTACCACATACATAGAAAAAAGCCAGAAATGGTGCTGAGGTTCAAGTGGTAGAGTGCTGGCTTTGAGAAAGTCCAAGGACAGTGCTCAGACCCTGAGCTCAAGCCCAGGCCTGGCCAAAAAACAAAAAACAACAACAACAACAAAAAAAAAACAAAATAAACTAGCTTAAGCCAGGTGCCCATAGCTTATGCCTGTAGCTGTTCATGAGGCTAAGTTCTGAGGATCATAGTTCAAAGTCAGGGGCCGGGAGTTTAGCCTAGTGGTAGAGTGCCTAACATGGCTCAAAGTCAGCCTGGGCAGAAAAGCCCCAGTACTGGCACACACAAAAATAGTGGTGGCAGGCCAGGAGTTTGGCCTAGTGGTAGAGTGCTGGCCTAGCATGCATGAAGACCCTGGGTTCAATTCCTCGGTACCACAAACACAGAAAAAAACAGACATGGTGCCATGTCTGAGTGCCAAGTGAGAGTGCTAGCTTTGAGAAAGCTCAAGGACAGCACCCCAGCCCTGAGTTCAAGCCCCAGAAAAAAGAACAAGAAAGAAAGAATAGGACACTAATGGCTCATGCCTATTTCCTAGCTACTCAGGAAGCTGAGATCTAAGAATCACAGTAGGAAGTCAGCTTGGGCAGAAAAGTCCTTGTGAGATTCTTTTTTTGGGGGAGGGAGGGGAAGTTCTAGGACTTGAACTCAGGGCCTGGGCACTGTGGGCTTTCTCAAGGAGAACACTCTACCACCTGAGCCACAGCACCACTTCCAGCTTTTTCTGTGCATGTGGTACTGAGGAATCAAACCCAGGGTTTCATGCACTAAAAGCAAGCACTTTACCACTAGGCCATGCTCCCAGCCCTACTTTGAGATTATTATTATTATTTTTTTTTTTTTACCAATCCTGGGGATTGAACTCAGGGCCTGGGCACTGTCCTTGGACACTTTTTGCTCAAGGCTAGCACTCTGCCATTTGAACCACAGCACTACTTCCAGCTTTTTCTGAGTATGTGAGTCGGGGGAATCGAACCCAGGGCTATGTGCATGCTAGGCAAGCTCACTACCACTAAACCACCGTTCCCTCTCTCCTGTGAGATTCTTATCTCCAATTAACCTCTCAAAAACTAGAGTGGGGCCAGGAGTTTGGCCTAGTAGTAGAGTGCTTGCTTAGCATGCACAAAGACCCAGGTTTGATTCCTAAGTACCACATATATAGAAAAAAGCCAGAAGCAGTGCTGTGGCTCAAGTGGTAGAGCTCCAGCCTTGAGAAAAAAACCCAAGGACAGTGCTCAGACCTTGAGCCTACAGACCAGGACTGGCAAAAAAGAAAAACAAAAAACTAGACTTGGTTGGGACCAGGAGTATGGCCTAGTGGTAGAGTGTTTGCCTAGCATGTATGAAGCCCTAGGTTTCATTCCTTGATACCACATACTCCAAAAAATCCAGAAGTGGTGCTGTGGCCCAAGTAGTGTGCTAGCCTTAAAAAAGCTCAAGCATAGTGCCCAGGCTCTGAGTTCAAGCCCCAGGACTGGCAAAAAAAAAAATAAACAAAAACTAGAAGTGTGTCTGTAGCTCAAACTGGTAGAATGCTTGCCTTGAGCAAGAGAGCTCAGGGATAGTGCCCAGGCCTTGAATTCAAATCTCAGGACTGAAACAAATACTAAAGCTCGGGGAGGTAGGGTTTGGCACAGTGTTAGAGCACTTACCCAACATATGGGAGACCATGGGTTTTATTCTAAGAATAAATACATAAATACTTGCCTATATATAGGTGGCTGAGGAGGGAGTCAAGTTATAGGTAGGAGGCCCAACAAAATAGTAAATAAATACCCCAGTCACCAGTAGGAGTCTTAGATTATTGTTAATGCTTCTAGTTACAGATGAGTACCTAGAGTTACAGGTATGGGACCCTAAAATCTTAATCCTTGCCATCCTACTTCTCATCCACATTCATCCCTCTGTCTATCATTGTCCCCTGCCACCCTAAACCCCCAGAGCTTCATACCTGGAGCTCAGTACCATCTCCACTCCAGCCACGTGTAGGTTCTTCCAGTTTTGGTGTGGGGACGATCCAGCTCCATCTCTTCCTGCTCCCACCCTCGGTGTGGGACCCCGAGGCAGGAGTAAAGATGTACAGAAAATGTGTGAGCAGTCTGAGTGAACCTCTGTTGCCGCTAGGGGGCACATGTGGACCGCAGAGTAGGTGCTGTGGGTCTCAGAGTAAGGGATGTGTGTGTGAGATGGACAGGGCCCCTCCTGTGGACTTTTCTACCCACTCTGGCCTCAAACCTTCATCCTCTGGATCTCAGTCGCCTGAGGAGCTAGGATTATAAGCTATCAGCACTCAAATCTGGGTGTACTTTGTTGAATATTGAGTTTTTTAACAAGGAAATAAATTTTAAAAACTTAAATTCTTGGCTGGAAGTTTGTCCTAGTGGTAGAGCGCTTGCCTAGCATGCACAAAGACCCAGGTTATATTCCTTGGTACCACATACATAGAAAAAGCCAGAAGTGGTGCTGTGGCTCATGTGCTAGTGTTACAGCCTTGAGAAAGCCCAAGGACAGTGCTCAGGCCCTGCGTTCAAGCTCTCATACTGTCAAAATAAAAGAAAAAAAAAGCACTCAGGTGCAAGAAATTATGACGTTTAAAACTCAAAATGGGAGATCTGGTGATACAGCTCCATGATACAGCTCCATGATACAGCTCCATGATACAGCACTTGCGTAGCATGAGATTGTAGATCACAGTACCACAAACTAAAAATATAAACAGGCCAAGAGCCGGGAGTTTGGCCTAGTGGTAGAGTGCTTGCCCAGCATGCATGCAGACCCAGGTTTGATTCCTCGGTATCACATACATAGAAAAAGCTGGAAATGGTGCCGTGGCTCAAGTGGTAGAGCGCTAGCTTTAAGGAAAACACAAGGATAAGTGCTCAGGTCCTTAGTTCAAGCCCCAGGAGTGACAAAAACCAAACAAAACAAAATACAGTCCAGATGCTCATAAATAATCAAAATCAATAAAATGTGGTCCTTTGCTGGGCACTGGTGGCTCTTGCCTGTAATTCCAGCTACTCAGGCAGCCATTCAAAGCCAGCCATGGCAGGAAAGTCTATGAGGCTTAAAAAACAAACAAAAACAACAACAACAACAAAAAAAAAACCCATTCCATTTTATTGCTATGAGACTCTTATCTCCAGTTAATCATCAGAAAACCAAAAGTAGAGCTCTGTCTCAAAGCCTAGTAGTAGAGTGTTTGCCTAGCATGCATGAAGATCTGGGTTCAATTCCTCGGTACCACATACATAGAAAAAAGCTAGAAATGGTGCTGAGACTCAAGTGGGAGAGCTCTAGCCTTGAGAAAGTCCAAGGACAGTGCTCTGGCCCTGAGCTCAAGCCCCAGGACTGGTATTAAAAAAAAAAAAAAAAAAGTGGTAGAGCACTATCCTTGAGCAAAACAGCCCAGGGACAGAGCCCAACTAGGGTTCACAACTGTAATCCTAACTACTTGGGAGTCTGAGTCCTAGTTCCAAACCAGTCAGGTCAGGAAAGTCTGTTATCTCCAATTAACCACCTGTGGCTCAAAGTGGTAGAGTGGTAACCTGGAGCAAAACAACTCAGAGACAGTGCCCCAGCCCTGCGTTCAAGTCCCACAACCACCTCCCCCCCCAAAAAAAGAAAAGAAAATGAGGGGCCCGGGAGTTTGGCCTAGCGGTTAAAGTGCTTGCCTAGCATGCACAAAGACCCGGGTTCGATTCCTCGGTATCCCACATACACAACCAAGCCGGAAGTGGCAGAGACGAGACTGCAACAAGCGACAGAGAGCGAAAGCAAGCAAGCGGAGCCCAACCGAGTGGTGGCCGGAGCGAGCGGGGCCGGAGCGAGCAGGGCCAGAGCGAGCGGGGCGGGAGCGAGCGGGGCGGGAGCGAGCGGGGCCGGAGCGAGCGGGGCCAGAAAGAGAAGGGGGCCAAAAAAAAAAAAAAAAAAAGAAAAGAAAATGAGGTAAGGTAGGGGATTTCAGAGTTGGGAGATGGTACCCTGCAAGCTGTGGACCAAGGTGCCCTACGCAGAAAGCAAGGTAGAACAACTATGGATTAGTCCCTAGAATTTATTTTGTGTTTTGTGATTTTTTTTTTGCCAGTCCTGGGCTTGAACTCAGGGCCTGAGCACTGTCCTTGGACTTTCTCAAGGCTAGAGCTCTACCACTTTAGTCTCAGCCCCAATTCCAGCTTTTTCTTATATGTGTATGTGGTACCGAAGAATCGAACCCAGGCCATCATGCATGTTAGACAAGCACTCTACCACTAGACCAAACTCCTGGCCCTTGTGATGTTGTTGATGGAACTCAGGCCCTTATACATGGTAGGCAAACACTCTATTTCCAAACTATAACTCTATCCTCTTTATAGTAATTTTTCCCCCAGTACTTGGGCTTCAGCTCAGAGCCTAGGCCCTCTCACCTGGCTTTTTCCCCACAAGGATGGCACTCTACCGCTTGAGCCACAGCCCTACTTCTGACTTTTTTAGTAGTTAATTGGAGATAAGAGACTCAGAGAGCTGGGTGCCAGTGGCTCAGGCCTGTAATCCTAGCTACTCAGGAGGCTGAGATCTGAGGATCACGATTCAAAGCCACCCTGGGCATTAACGACCATGAGACTCTTATCCCCAACTAACCACCAGAAAATGAAGTGGCTCTGTGGCTCAAGTGGCCTCACGTTGAAGAGCTCAGGGACAGCACCCAGGCCCAGAGTTCAAGCCCTGGGTGTGTGTGGGAGGGAAGGAGGGACGGAGAGAGGGAGGGAGGGAGGGAGGGAGGGAGGGAGAGAGAGAGAGAGAGAGAGAGAGAGAGAGAGAGAGAGAGAGAGAGAGAGAGAAAGAGGAAGACTTGTTGCCCAGGCTGTCTTCAAATAACAATCCTCAGATCTCAGCCGCCTGGGTAGTTATGATTATAGGCATGAGCCACAGACACCAGCTACCAGCTTCCTTATTTTTATAAATGTCAAATTGAGGTGTTATACCTTGCCTGGAGTTAATACAGTATTATGTGGAAGAGATGAGATTTGAACCCTAGAACTTTTCTGTGTTCCTTGGCTTGAGCTCAGCTGGCTAGGCTTGAAGCAGTTGGGGTCATGAGATGACTAGTGAAGACAGAAACACCTTGGCCAACTCTAGCACCCTTTCCCCTCCCCCTCCCCCCCCCCCCCCCCCCCCCCCCCCCCGCCCTGCCTTGTTGGAACTCAGAATCCAGGGCTGATAGTTTAATGAGGTAACTACCCTGAGGAGCCCAGGGCTGAGGATGTGACCAGATGCATAAAGTTCTCCAAATGCCTGTCAGTGCCTGGATTTCTCTCCCACCATCAGGACCTGGACTGAATCAGCCAGGCTAACCCCCCACCATTCCCTGGAATGCCCCTTGGGGTGCACTGCCACTCCCAGGTGAAAGTCCAGAAAGTCCCAGAGCACAGTGACATCACTTCTGGGGGCTGGTCTCATGTCACTCAGGAGGCTGGGAGATGGCTTACTAGTGAGGCCTTGTGTCCTGTCCCTCCCTGGACTAAGTGTATCTGCCAGACGGTGGCAGTATTTGTTTTTGCCAAGACTGTTGAACTCAGGGCCTTGTGTAATTTTTTTTTCCTTTCTGTTGGTCAAGGGGTTTGAACTCAGGGCTGGTGCTGTACCACTTGAGCCATAGATCCACTTCCAGCTTTTTTTTTTTTTTGGTAGTTAATTGGAGATAAGAGTTTTATGGGGATTAGGAGCATGGCCTAGAGGTAGCATGCTCACCTAGTAGGCACAAAACCCCGGGTTCGATTCCGCAGAACTACATACAAAGAAAAAGCTGAAAGTGGTGCTGTAGCTTAAGTGGTAGAGCGCTAGCCTTCAGAAAGCCCAAGGACAGTGCTCAAGCCCTGAGTTCAAGTCCCAAGACTGGCAAAAAAAAAATCTTATGGACTTTCCTGCCTGTGCTGGCTTCAAACTGAGATGTTCAAATCTCAGCCTCCTGATGAGCTAGAATCACAGGTGTGAGCTATTGGTGCCTGGCCCATGAGGTTCTATTCTCTAAGTAAAAAAAAAAAAAAAAAAAAAAAGCTACAAATAGAGCTGTGGTTCAAGTGGTAGAATTACTAGTCTTAAGTGGAAAAATTTAAGGACAGTGCCCAGACCCTGAGTTCAAGCCCCAGTACACACACACATACACACACACACATAACACACAGCCTTTGATCCCAAAAAAGATATATAGCATAGGCAGAATAAGTGATCTCCAGTTCTGTAAGGCCAGTACTACACCATTGCTCTGTAAACCTCAGTAGTTCCTCACTACCCTAGACCTAAGGCCTTGAGCTACCTTTCTCCAACATCTTCTGTTCTACTTCCCTCCTTTTTCCCAGTCTGCAGACCCTCCCACACCCTGGCTCCCTGCACTCTCCAACCAGTGGATCCCTGACCTCAGCATGCCACCCTGATTGGAAACCTGAATCTGGTCTAAGGTATCTGGAAATCTAATAGTCACTTCAGCCCAGGAGTCCCAGCCCCAGTGCAGATGTGGGAAGGCCTAAGTGAATCTCTTAAACCTGTTGGGCAGGTTTGCTGTTCCCTGAGGAGGGGCCTGGCACTATCTTGCTCTGGGTTGAAGGCTGGGCTGAGGAGGGGGCCACAGGCCCTAGAACACAGCAACCAGCACCTGTACCTGCCTGAGGATACCTCTGAGCTCCTGGCAGGTGAGCCAAGGCTTGCAAGTGATGCCCAAGAGAAGGGTGACTGTTGGTACCAAGGGCTTAAACTCAGCTTGTTTCTTTTTTCCAAGTCTGGTGCTCTACCACTTGAGCCACACATCCACTTCTGGATTTTTGCTGATTAACTGGAGATGGGTCCCAGGGATTTTCCAGCCTAGGCTGGATTCAAGCCAAGATCCTCAGATCTCAGCCTCCTGAATAGCTAGAATTACAGGCATGAAGTCACCAGCGCCCCTTCTGCAAGCCAGGAGCAGTTTGAGGAGAGAAAAAGGGGAGGGGAGGTCCAAGGAAGAAGGAAGAGGTGGTGCCAGACTGAGGAGTCGAGAGGGGAAGTGCATGTAAAAAGCAGAAGCGGGCAAGGGGTTGTGGGGAGGGAGGGGCTTCTAGAGGGCCTGGGATCACTGGGACTTTCCAGAATGTGGAGAAACAGGAAGTAGCTCCTTTTTCCCAGCCCACTCCCAAGGGGCTGGGGCTGGCAGGCTCACCTGCCCCACCTCACCTGCTCAGAGTTAAGAACTGGTGCCTGGAGCCACCACAGGGCTGGATCATGCTCCTCTCTTGCCTGCCAAACGCTTTGGACAGCACAATGGAAATCATCCAGAAGGAAAACTGAGGCTGGGGTCATACTCCAATGTGGACAACAGAGGGCCCAAGAATGTCCTTAATGAGGGTCTTCAAGAGTGTCTTGCTGTTTGAACTATTTTACAAGGCTTGATGCTACTTGGTGGACCTGAGTGGTAGTGCACACTTGTAATTCCAGCACTGGAGAGGCTGAGGCAGGAAAATCATTAATTCCAGGTCAGGTACACAGTGAGAGCCTATTTAAAAACAAAACAAAAAAAGAGTAAATAAATAGCAGGGAAAAAAAAATAACACCCAAACGCACAGAGGACCCTTCCTTAATATAAGAGTACCCTACAAAACTGGGCACTGGGCCAAGAGTTTGGCCTAGTGGTAGAGTGCCTGCCTAACATGCACAAAGACCTAGGCTCAATTCCTCAGTACCACGGACACAGAAAAAGCTGGAAGTGGTGCTGTTGCTCAAGTGGTAGAGCTCCAGCCTTGAGAAAGCCTACAGACAGTGCTCAGGCCCTGAGTTTGCCCCAGGACTGGCAAAAAAAAAAAACAAAAAACAAAAAACAAACTTGGGCATTGGTAGCTCATAACCATAATCTTAATACTCGGGAGGCTGAGATGGGAGTATCAAAATTCAAAACCAGCTCATATAGGAAAGTCAGTGAGACTCCTATCTCCAATAAATTACAAAAATATAACAAGGCACCAGTAGCTCACACTCATAATCCTAGCTACTTAGGAGACTGAGATTTGAGGATCATAGTTTAAAACCAGCCTGGCCAGAAAATTCTGTGAGAATTTTTTTTCTGTCAGTCTTGGGGCTTGAACTTGGGTCCTGAATACTGTCCTTGGGCTTTCTCAAGGTAACAGCTCTAACAATTGAACTGCAGTGCCATTTCTGGCTTTTTCTATGTATGTGGTACTGAGGAATAGAGCCCATGTCTTCTTGCATGCTAGGCAAGCACTCTACCACTAGGCCAAACTCCCAACCCCTCTGTGAGACTTTTTTTTTTTTTTTTTTTGCCAGTCCTGGGCTTGAGCTCAGGGCCTGAGCACTGTCCTTGGACTTTCTCAAGGCTAGAGCTCTACCACTTGAGCCTCAGCACCACTTCCAGCTTTTTTTCTATGTATGTGGTACCAAGGAATTGAACCCCGGTCTTCGTGCATGCTAGGCAAGCACTCTACCACTAGGCTAAACTCCTGGCCCCTCCTCTGTGAAACTCGTATCCCCAATTAATCACCAGAAAGCCAGAAGTGACACTGGAACTCAAAGTGGTAGAGAGCTAGCCTTGAGCAAAAGAGCTCAGGTCCTGAGTTCAAGCCCCAGGCCCCGTGACTGATCAAAAAAAAAAAAAAGGCTGGAAGTGGAACTGTGACTCAAGTGATAGAGTGCTAGCCTTGAATAAAAGAAGCTCAGGGAATATGGCTTAGAAGTAGAGGGCTTGCTTAGCATACATGAAGCCCCGGGTTTGATTCTTCAGTAACACATAAACACAAAAAAGCTGTAAGCATTCTACCACGAAGCCACATTCCCAGCCCTAGCCTTGAACGCAAAGAGGATCAGAAACGGCTTCTAAGCCCTGAGTTCAAGCCTCAGGACTGGCAAAAAATAAAAAAAGAGTAGCCTACAAATTGTAGGCACTGTATCTGAGCTTGAGCTTAAATTGGGAGTCTGGTATTGTGTGATGTGGCAATTAGACTTCCTGTCAAGAGTTTAGAAGAATATCAGAGGTTTCTCCAAGAGCAGGCTCTGGGAGCTAAGAGAAGGCTTGGGAAAGGATGGCTTCTCTAAAGATGCCATGGGTAGTGGTGCGTGTGCGTGCGTGCATGTATTCTGGTACTGGGGCTTGAACGTAAGCTTCAAGCTCTTGCTTGTTTTTTGTTTGTTTTTTAAATTTTCTCATGGCTGATGCTTTACACTTGAGCCACAAATCCAGTCCAGCCTTTCCATGGTTAATTGGAAAAGGAGTTCTGACAGACTTTCCTCTGGGCTAACTTTGAATCCTGATTCTCAGATCTCAACCTCCTGAATAGCTATGATTATATGTGTAAGTCACTGGCTCCTCCACTTTTGCAGGCCCTTGGCCTGAGTCTAGACTGAAGTTAGGAGGCTGAGAGCCCTTTTTATGGGGGGAGGAAGCGGGGGGACACACAAGAGGGGCCTTAGTACATCTGCCAGATGGTACATACTGTCCCACCCCACTTCTGCAACTGGAAGAGGCTCCCAGCTTACCCCTGTCTATTGGCATCATTGAAAACCCCTGTCTGAGGGCCTTCATCCTTATTATTATCTCACTGAGCATGTGCTTATCTGACACCTTGGACTTAGCTGGGTAAAGATCTGGAATCTCACCTGGAAATATTTATAATAGATGAATACAAGGTGCCATCTAGGCTCAGGATCTAGCTCAGTTGCAGAGCCTTGCCTATCATGTTCAGGGGCCTGGATTCCACTTCCAACACTGCAGTCATAGTAATCATGGCACTGCTGCCGGGGCCTACCTGCAGCAAATTGGGGTTCCAGAAATAGGGGGCAGGGACTAGAAAAAATAGAAGAGAGACAAACACATGGGGTCCGGGAGGTCTGCAGCCCAGGTAAAGACTGCAGCCCCGTTTATTCTCAACTCCAGGCTTATATCCCTTCTTGAGACCCAGGGAACTTCCAGGTGTTACATTCATATGGTAAATCTCAGGTCATTTAAACAGAATAAGGCCAGAAAACAATACGACAATAAAGCCATTGTCTGATGCAAATCAAGGTACAGTTTGATTCCACTCTGGCTCCCAACACACTGCCAATATGATGGTTTTAACAATCTAGAAGGTAGCTACCCCATCTTCTTTCAGTCCCTCTATTGTTTTGTAGGTGGGGAAATGGAGGCACAGAAAGATTAACTTACTTTCCTGAGATCACACAGCAAGTCAGAGTAGTTGTGGGAAACCAGCCAGGTCAGGAAAGGCCTTGAGCCTCTTATCTCCAATTAACTATCAAAAATCTAGAAGTAGAGCTGTAGCTCAAGTGGTAGATTGCTGGCTTTGAGCGCAAAAGCTCAGGAACCAAGCTCAGGCCCAGAGTTTAAGCCCCAAAATTACACACACACACACACACACACACACACACACACCAACTCTTGTTCTACAGACCATTCAGTCCTGGCAGCAGGGGCAACCCTCACTGCTGAGTCCCTCCTGTTCTCTCAAAGGCCACCTCTTGTGATTCCTTGGAAATCCCCATATCTGACTAATTCTCTAGACATCCACTGATTTGGCAGGCTCTTGTTGAGTCTGAGATGGTAAGCTCTACCCTGGCCCAGGAAAACTGCCTCCATTTCAGGCAAAATTACCTTGATGTTTTCTGAGGCAGACATGACATGGCAGGAGTTGAGTTCACACCTTTCTTTATCTTGTTAGTGATTCAGAACCAGCTCTGAGAGCTTTCTGTACCTCACTTTTCTCCTCTAAGAAACGAAGGCAAAACTGGGCACCTTAACTGAGAGGGTCACCAGGGGAAGTGGGCTGACTATGAAAGAGTGTGAGATTCCAACTTAACTAGTTGTGGTACTTTGGTTATAGGGGCTCAACGCCAGGGGACTGCTTTGTGTAAGGGGCCGATGTTTTCATTTCTCATGGAACCTTGAAAATTGTGTGGCTCAGTTTGTGTGGGAGGAAATTACAAACGCAATGTCCAAATGGATGTGGGGGAAAAAAAAAGCAAAGCTGGATGTAACTGCTTTTCATTAACTTTCAAAATGAGTTTCAACACAGTATGTATAAGTCCTTGGGTTCAATTCCCAGCACTGTGAAAGAAAAAAGAAAGGAAGGAAAGGGGCTGGGAGTTTAGCCTAGTGGTAGAGCACTTGCCTAGCATTCAGGAAGACTCAAGTTTGATTCCTCAGTACCACATACATAGAAAAAGCTGGAAGTGATGCTGTGGCTCAAGTGGTAGAGCACTAGCCTTGAGAAAACCCAAGGACAGTGCTCAGGCCCTGAATTCAAGCCCCAGGACTGACAACAACAAATCCCAAAGGAAGGAGGGAGGGAAGGAAGAAAGGAAGGAAGAAAGGAAAAAAAAGAAAAGAAGGAAGGAATGGTGCTGGTCACTGGTGGTTCATGTCTATAATCCTAGTTATTCAGGAGGCTGACATTTGAGGATCATGATCCCAGATCCAAAGCCAGACCAAACAGGAACGTCTATGCAACTCATCTCCAGTGCCACTTCCTGTTTTCTAGTGGTTAATTGGAGATAAGAATCTCACTTTCTTTAGTGCCCAGGCTGGCTTTGAACCCTGACCCTCAGATATCAGCCTCCTCCCAGACAAGAGCCACTGCACCTGGCTTTCTTTTCTCTCTCTCTTTTTTTTTTTTGCCAGTCCTGGAACTTGAACTCAGGGCCTGGGCACTGTCTCTTGGGCTTTCTCCAGGCTAGCACTCTACCACTTCAGCCACAGCACCACTTCTGGTTTTTTCTTTTTATGTGGTACTGAGGAATTGAACCCAGGGCTTCATGAATGCCAGGCAAGCATTATACCACTAGGTCATGCTCCTGGCTGGCCTTTTTTTTTTCCTTTTATATTAATTTACTTTATTGTTATTATGGAAGTGATGTACAGAGGGATTACAATTACATTAGTCAGGTAATGAGTACATTTCCTTTTTTTTTTTTTTTTTTTTTTTTGCCAGTCTTGGGCTTGGGCTCAGGGCCTGAGCACTGTCCTTGGACTTTCTCAAGGCTAGAGCTCTACCACTTGAGCCTCAGCACCACTTCCAGCTTTTTGTCTATGTATGTGGTACCGAGGAATCGAACCCGGGTCTTCATGCATGCTAGGCAAGCACTTTAACCACTAGGCCAAACTCCCGGCAGAGTACATTTCCTTTTGTAAGGTCTTCTGTTTCCTTCTGGTACTGGCTCTTTCACATCTAGACAGAGGGCTTCCTGAGGGCAGGAGAATGAACCAGTGTCTTCTCCAGGGCATTGGCCTTTCTCAGGCCAAGGTCAGATATAGAGCAGTATCTAAAAGAGTTCATTGAATAAACAAACTTACAGATGTTAAGTAAAGTCCAATTCAGAGCCAGCACCAGGGGCTCATGCTGTAATCCTAGCTACTCAGGAGGTTGAGATGTATTGCCTTTGGAAGCCAGCCCAGGCAGAAGCCTATGAGACTCTCATTATTATTCAGGAAAAAAACTAGTGGTGAGGCTGTGCTCAAGTGGCAGAGCACCAGCCTTGAGCAAAAAACTAAGGGGCAGTGCCTAGGCCTGCATCAATACTGGCACCCCCCTCCCACTCCCCCCACCCTAACACACAAAAGGCTAATTCAGAGATTGAGACAGGAGCAGGAAACTTCTCTGGCTGATAGTTCCAGGTAATGTGGTCATACCAAACACTCAGTTGGGGAGGGCTGGCTCCTCCCACACTGGATCTGCCTGAACTGGTCCTGCCCACCCCACTGGGTCTAATGTGCTGGAGCACAGAACATTGCCCTGAGGCACCTACCTTAACAGAGTTCCACTCTCTACCTTACAATAAGGCAAATCCTGACGGTTTGCGTTGGGTGGTTGCAAGTTTTTGGGGGCGAGGGGCCCAGAAGTCCAACGGCCATGTCCGAAGGGATCCTTGGGACGGCCCCTGGGTATTACAGGACCTTTATGTGTGTCATCACGTTGGGGAGCCTCAGGACTGTATTTCACCAAGTGTAAGGGCCTCTATCATAGTGAGAGCAGGCAAGGATGCAAGGGGAAGCTAGGTTAGCTGGTCTGGTGTCAGAGTGAATATACAAAGGCATGGAGAGAGAGGCTTGGTGAAGGAGAAGCGGAATCATACTGCAAAGTAGGGCGAAGTTCATCTGCGTGGGGCAGAGAAGGAAACTGAGGCTGAGGGCGAAGCCACAGGGTGTGCAGCAGGCAGCAAGAGTACCCAAGCTCGCGCAAGCCCCGCCCCCGGGAGGCCCCGCCCCCGGGAGGCCCCGCCCCGCGCCATAACCGGAAGTGCGCGGGGCCCCCAAGATGGCGGCCGAAACCCGGAAGTGAGCGGCGGCTGCCGAGAGGCTCGGAACAACTGAGGCGCCGCGGGTTTCGTCCCCGGCCGCAACCGGGAACGAGGTGAGGCGACCGGCTGCGACCTCCACCCCAGCTTTGTGAGAACCTCCCCCGCTGTCAGGCTCCGGCGCGCTTTGCTTCCCGTGGGCCTTGAGCACCCCGTCGCCGGCCGCGTCCCCGAGTCGGGTTCCGGCGTCTCAGCATGGGGGGGGTTCCGGGACCGCGCGGCGGGGGCGAGCGCGGCTGAGGCGAACGCGACGGAGACCCCCCCCCGCCCGCCCCGCCCTCCGCAAGCTCCGGCTCCTCCCCCATGCGACCCCCGCCCCCCGCCGCCAACTTTGACCCTTCCCTCTTGCCCTCCCCTCCTCGGCGGTGAACTCTGACCCTGCCCTCCTCGCGACCCCCTCCTCACTCTCCGCCGGGACCCTAATTCTAGGAGTGAACTTTGACCTCCCCTCTGCCTAGATTCCCGGTGCTGCAACCCTTCCTTCTCCCGGTTGAGCTCGGCCTTCCCCGCGACCCCTCAGCTCCCCCCAGCCTGTATTCTTTTACCTTTGACCGCATCTAGAGCCTGCCTCCCCGAGACCCAGAGATTTTTGTTCTGTTCTGGTTTGTTTTTCTGTTATTCTCTGATCTCTCTCAGGGAAGGGAGTGCAGACTCCACGTATCTTTTGCTCTAGTAACCCCTAATCTTTTTTTTTTTTTTTATGATCTTTGACCTCAGGCTTCTTGGGGTCTTGTTGTCTTCTTCTTGGCCTTGGCCTGGTGTAAAGCCCTTCTCTAGGGTCCTGTCTTCGGTGGGATTCTACTTTCCTCAGCCCTACAGGAGGAACAGAGCTGTCACTGAGTTTCTGGAGGCAGTGAGTCCCCCAGATTGGTGAGAACTCATCGGTGTTAACCAGGCCTGTGCTGTCTTCACTGCCTACAGGATAGGAGTGTGGCAGGGGTTTGGTGGAAACTGGGCCTTCAAGGATTGCCATGGGAGAGCAACAGACAGAGACTGAGCTGGGTGGATCAGACCAGGGAGGGCTTCCTTGGTGGGTCTAGCCCACCACTTCAATGCCTGGAAATGAGGCTCAGCTAAGATTGGGGTATGAGATGAAGAGTCAGCCAGAGTCTCCATGACTCTAAAGACAGGGAACTGGGTTGTTTCCCTAGATGAAGTCATTAACATTTGGAAAATTAAAAACAAAAAACCCAAACCAACCTAAGTCCTTAAACCCTGTGACGGGGCATTCCCTGGCTCTGCTTCCCGGAATGTCTGTGGGTCCACCCGCTGTGGAATGGGAACGTCCTTCCTGCCTGGGGACATTTGGTGCCATCTGTTGTATCCTGTGAGTGGTGAGTGCCTGTGTTGGTGCTTGCTGACAGTTCAGAGGACCGTATTTTCTAGTGTGGTGAAAGGGATCAATGTTGGGTTGTCCAGCTGAGGACCTGCTATCAGTGAATCTACTGTCAGGTGAGGTATCTGGTCCTGGAGCCTGGTGTGTAGGTGGGGTCAGCTCTCTGTGGGAACTTAGAAAGGGCTGTGGAACCCACAGATGAGCAGATAAAGGACAAAAGGGCCCTGTTGCCTATGAGGGGTATGGAGATTCCAGAGAAGTCCCAAGGGACATTGCCTTTGGGCTTCAAAAAATTGACAGTGAACTGTCCAAGCCAAGTCCTTCCTGCCAGCCTGTAGCTAGACCCTGGCCCTGACTTTCCTGCCCTCTCCCTGACCCAGGGGGCTGTGCTGCCCATGCTTAGCTTTACTATGTCAGGGGGCTAGATCCCATCAGAGGCCTTGCTGACTCTCTCTTCCCAAGAACCCTCTTGATCACTGGCTTCCTGTTTGTCTTCACCCTGGATTTTCCCAAGGGAGGGCCCCCAAAGGTGGGGCACCTGCTTCTCAGTGGTGCCTTTAAAGGCCCTTTGTGGGATCTAGACCTGTTAGGTGGGACTGAGGAAAGCAGGGGGTGGTCTGGAGCCTCCTGGTAGGGTGAGTATAATTAGAGTTGGGGGAGGGTGCTTTGATCCCTGTAGACCCTTGGCTCTGCTCACACCTGCCTAGAGCAGCAGTGAGAAGGGCTGTGGCAGACAGGGTGTGGTAAGCTCTAGGGGCCCAGACAAGGGACCTGTTTCCAGGGGCCCTGTGTCAGCTTTGGAATCTGGGCAAGTCTGCATGGAGTAGATGGGGGTAGGAATACAGGAGAACTATCCTGTGTTCTTCCAGCCTTGTGGGAAACTGAGGCCCAAGGAGCCTATGCCTGGCCAGTGTTAGCCATAGCCTAGAGGCTTGTCCCTGCACCCCCAGGTGGGTGTGAGCAGCTCAGGACTGGCTCCAGTTCCAGCTATGTCACAGA
Organism: Megascapheus bottae; assembly: GCF_031878675.1. Lineage (NCBI taxonomy): Eukaryota > Metazoa > Chordata > Mammalia > Rodentia > Geomyidae > Megascapheus > Megascapheus bottae. The sequence goes on from NC_143509.1 coordinate 26,701,401, forward strand.
CACCCCTCCAGCAAGTCTGGCAGGAAATGCTAACCCAGGGAGAGAATAAAGAGGCGACTGTGTAGGAAAAGGGGCCCGGTCCTAGTCACCTTCCCCAGGGGCCCCTCATCAAGGGCGGGATGGGCTACTTTTCCATGATTGGAGGCGTGATATAATCTGAAATTGTCAACATGTGGGGAGGCTAATACAGTGGAGTATGCGGAGGAGGTCCCCCTCCCATTGCCCCAGGATTTGTGAGGCATGTGTGTGTGTGTGCACACGCACACATAGCTGCATGCATGCACATTTTGTGTGTGTAGACTGATGCTAAGGAGTCAGTGTAGTGTGTATATACCTCAAATGCACATGTGTGCACAGTTGCTTGTGTGTGTGTGTATGTGTGTTGTGTAAGCATGTATGTTGCCCTTGAACGTGTGTGTACAATTTATCATCACGGGCAGGCTTAGAGCAGTTCCAGCAACTTTCCACAACTGAGTGCTGTGTGGTGAG